>NC_048306.1:102747772-102886901 GCF_013100865.1 Trachemys scripta elegans | reverse complement strand
TTAAAGTGTAGTGTAGACATACCCTTCAAGAGCCAAAGAAAGGTATTTAACTTGTGAACTTAATGATATCTGGTTTAACTTCTCATTTTCTGCTGATAATTCTGTAATCAGCTAGGATCATCTCTCCCTTTCCCCCCCGATTCCTTTTGATTGTTAAGGTGGCTTGCTTGTGTATGATAGACGTCAAGCATTTTGTACAGTATCAGGCCTGGTCTACACTAGAAAATTAGGTCGGTTTACTATGTTGGTCAGGGGTATGAAAAATGCACACCCCAGAGCGGTGAGGTTGAGCCGACCGAAGTCCCTGTGTAGATGGCGCTAGGTTGACAGAAGAACTCTTTCCGTGACCTAGCTACTGCCTCTCGAGGAGGTGGATTACTGACGTTGATGGAGAATCCCGCTGTCGGCGCAGGTAGCGGCGACATTGAAGCGCTACGGCGGCGCAGCTGTGCTATTGTAGTGTTTTAGACAAGTCCTCAGTGTAGTCACCTGGGGGAGGAACTCTGTGGCTAGTTAGTAGCACAGGTCAATGCCACCCAGCAGTTTAGGGCAGCAAGTGAAAAATACTGTACTAATAACAATACTGAGCACTTCACAAAAATGGTTAAGCGTTATTATACCTGTGTTAGATGGGGAAGCTGAGGCACAGAGAGGTTAAATGACTTGCCCAGGGTCGCACAGCAAGTGGTGGAGCTGAGAGAAGAACCAAGGTCGTCTCTCAGTCCAGTGCTGTATCTCCTGGCCCATGCTGCCTCCTGTTACTTGTATACTGCCAACTATATGTGAGGTGCTTTAACAATAGGTAAGAAGGCACAGATTCTTGCCTCAAAGAATAAACAGTCTAGCTAGATAATGCACAAACATAGGAATGGTGGAGCGAGAAGTGACACAAGCAGTCTGGTTTAGAGATCTGCTGAGCCCTAATTTTATAGCCCAACCCAGAAGCTGACCCAAACTTGACCCAAGAGTGTTTAGTGTTTTCAGAACCCACAGGACCCAAACCTTTGTCAGCGCTGCTGCCGCCTCATCCTTGGGGCTTGGATTGGTGGGGGCTTTCTGCTCCCTGTGCCTGTGATCCATCTCTGGTCACCTCCTGCCCTTGGGGTTGTCATGGCAGTGGCTGCATGCCCCGCTTCCGCCGGATACTGCTGCTTTGCTGAGCTGTGTGCGCTGTGGAGTGAGAAGTGTTGTGATTCATTGGCATGCTCGCTCTGCAGCACACACAGCGCGCACCAAGGTGGGTGGTAGTTGGCAGGAGTGGGGCACACAGCTGCCGCTGTGCTGACCCCCCAGGCAGGAGGAGGTGAACAGAGATGACTCATGGGAGCCCCAGAGGGTCAGGTTATTTTCAGATCCAACCTGACAGTAGTATGTTTAAACAGTGAAGTTTGGAATACATTTTGCCTTGGTTTTTTAATATTCAGTAGCAATTGCAGGGGAAATTTTAGGAAGGCAGAATGTAATTACCAAAATAGGAATTTGGTTCGCATATTAGGATTAGCATTTCTAATCTTGTGAAAAATTCCACGGGATCTGGACCTTACTTTTTCTTCTTATAGAAAGCACCTCTAACAAGACAGTTCCCCCACTCACCTGGCTTGGGCACCAGTTCAGTAGTGGTTCAGAGAAGAATCATGCATTGTTCTTATTATTTGTGTTATCATAACTATACAAACAGAACAAAAGATAGTTCCTGGCCAAAGATCAAGTCAAGTCACCAACACAATTTCTTGTAGAAACTGATTTTCCTTGCAGGTCTTTTCTCCCAGTACTGAGCTGGGCTGACCCTGCTTAAGATCTGAGATCATGGTCCAATTTAATAAATGGTTGTAGAATACACCTGTTGTACCAACTTCAAGAAGTCTTCACTCTCATCTGGCACTAGAAGTAGTAGAAATTATAGTGTTTGAAGTATGAACCAGGGCACACAGCCAACATAGTGTTGAAAAAGCCAAAGGTGTTGATTTTCCTATCCAGTGTTCTAGCTTCTGCTGTTCTGGAAATTGTTTGTTTATGGGAAATGCCACTTTCAGTTTATACTCTTTCTTCTACTCTACTTCCATACTAAATGTTTCTAACTCTCACACTTCTCATCCATTTCTAGTCTCTTCTATTTCACTGGTTACTAAATATTTTTGGCTTTTCCAATGCCTATCTCAACAATGAATAAATGAATTGTTTTAGAACATTAGTCTGGAAGGTGAGTTACAGATTTTTTCAAGTGGAATAGTAATTTATCATACCTGTCTTTTGTGCAGTGATGTTGCTAGGCCTTTGACTTTAGTATCTGAGTGCCTCAGAATCTTTTAATGTATTTATCCTCCCAACATCTCTATGAACTAGAAAAATGCTATTATCCCCATTTTATCGATGGGGAACTGAGGCACAAAGACACTAAGGCCCATATATTTAAATGTATTTAGGCACCTAAATATCTTCAAATATCTGGACTTAAGTGATTTGCCCAAGGACACATAGGAAGTCCATGGTAAAGCAAGGAGTTGAAATGGGACAATGCAAGTTCCGGGCTAGTGACCTAACCACCGGACCATCCTTCCTTTTCTAGAGGACTTCAGATCCTTGTGATGCTGCCTCTTTGTCATATACAAAAAAGGAGTTAGATTTTACACTTTTGCTTGGCTGAAGTTAGTTTTAGGAAGTAGACATGAGCTGTTACCGCTAGAAGCACTGAATTCAACAACTTGTGCCTTATCAGATTTAAAGGAAACCCAAGGGGAAATGTTCTAAAACTTTCCTTACTGAATTTCAATCTGCTTTGACTTTCTTTATGCTAGAGAAAAGTAAAAAAAAAATACATTCTTCAATACACTGTAAAAGGAGGCACTTCTTAAAGCAAAAGCAATTTTCATGAAATTAAAAGATTCAGGAAGAATTGTCTAAAGATTTACTTTCATTTCCATGATTAGCTTTGATTTCTTTCCACTATCCCACCCCAACACACATATTATATAGCTACTGTTTAAGTACACACTACACTCTTTAAAGCAGTCTCTGAGGCCACAATCACGCAAGCACTTGAATTACACCCAGTAAATTAAATGTGTATGTTCAGGCATACCTACGCTACAGTTGCTAAGCGACACTGGTATGGAGCTGCAGCTGTGCTGTTGTTGTGCGGTAGTATAGATGCTTCCTACATTGACGGAAGGGGTTTTTCCGTTGATGTAGTTAAACCATCTCTTTGAGAGGTGATAGATGGAAGAATTCTTTCATTGACCTAGCCGTGTCTACTCTGGTGGCTAGGTCAACCTAACTACAGCGCTCAAGGCTCACTAATTTTCACAGTGCTGAGTGACATAGCTAGGTTGATCTAATTTTTAAGCATAGACCAGACCTAACTATTTGGAGGATCAGGGCCTTAGACTGTGAGCTCTTTGGGGTGGTAACTGTCTTTTACTACAAATACATAGGGTGCCTATTACAACCGGTCCTTGAGATGAATCTGTATATGCAATTGACATGGTAGATCTTAAAAGTTTAAATCTCCCCCCCCCCCCCCCCCCAAAAAACCCCTAAAACCTGTTGATTTTGTAGCTAGTTACCTAATAGTCTTTCCTAGATAATTGTGTTTGAATGTTTAAAATTGTATGCTGAAGTGTTTCCTGTTTCAGGTTGATGTACAGTAAGATAAAAATAAAGAGTTTCATTGAGGAAAAGCTACTTCCTTTGTTAAGTAACCTACATATCCGAGAATAAGGATCAGTTGATGTTAATCCGTGGTTCTAAGTCCTCAGGGCTGCGGCCAGGAGAGATGCCTCTGAACCAGCCCCTCCCCAACCCAGCTCGGCCCAGTGCTCCACTTCACTTGCGATGCAGTTGGCTCCTCTCTGGACCCTTCCCCGCACCCAGGGCCCCCCGGCCCAGGGCTTCTCTCTGCCCCGCTCCTCTCAGCCAGCCGGGTGAGTGCTCCTCTCTCAGCCCCCACCCACCCCATCACTGGCAGGCAGCCGGAGCCCGAAGCGGTGGACTGTCACTGGCGGCCTGGACTGTGGACGGACCTGCTGTGGGCTGGGGAGAGGCGCCCTGGCCCCAGCCCAGCCCCCCTCACCCCCCGACCTGCAGCAGACGAGGGGGGAAGCGCCCCAACCCAGCCCAGCCCTGGACATGCTGCGGGCAGGGGAGAGGCACCTATCCCGTTGCCCCAGCCCCGGTGCTGCCGCGGCGTGGAGCAGTGCCTTCTCTCTCTCCCTCCCCCCCCCCCCCCCCGAACAGGTGCTGCTGTGGGGAGAGAGAGCTGGGGAGAGTCCTCTCTCCCCGCTGTAGCCCCGGGCCAGCCTGCACACCAAACCCCTCACCCCAGCCCACATCCCCAGCTGGAGCCCCCCTCCTACACCCCAAACCCCTACCACTTCCTCCACCCAAACCCCTCATCCACAGCCCCACCCCAGAGCCCACACCACCAGCTGGAGCCCTCACCCCCAACTGCACCCCAACCTTCTGCCTCAGCCCTGAACCCCTCATCCTTGGCTCCACCCCAGAGCCTGCACCCCCTATGCACTCCAAACCTCTGTCCCAGCCCTGAACCCCTCAGCCCCACCCCCCCTTGCATGCATTTTGTTATGTGCACCAATATGGGTGCACATAAACAGGGTTGTGTCACACATCACCTCCATATTGCTGCACATAACAAATTTCTTTCCGCACATGTGTTGGAAAAATTAAAGGGAACGCTGACGTGGTTGTATTCTGCTCGGAACTCTGAAATAGTCCAGTCCCTAACAGAAACTCGACTCCATCCTTTTACCCCCGCAGAGGAAAGATACTCGTAACAGACTGTACATGATGCAACAGCTGGGGGAGAATTACTGCTTATGTTTCTGCATTAATTTTAAACTATTTTAAGAATAGCTTATTGGAGTGGCTTAGCTTAGTTAACATTGTGTTTTGAGTGATCCTATGTCAAATGCCAGAGGCCTAAGTGGTCATAAAAATACCTGATTTTGTTACTTCTGATTCATTCACTTGTTGTTTTAAAACTGTTTTCATGACCCTTAATTCTCTATCCCTTCAAACCTTCCTTCTCCAAATTAAAAAACAAACAAACAAACAAACACAATTTATGTCAGTTGGCTTTTATTTAGTTGAGCAATAAGGTGATTTCTCAGTGCCTTTTTTTTTTTTTTAAGAGCACAGATTACTGTATCAGAAAAACATGACGTTTTTATCATTTATGGAATGAGTACATAGAACATAAGAACGGCCATACTGGATCAGACCAAAGGTCCATCTAGCCCAGTATCCTGTCTTCCAACAGTGGCCAATGCCAGATGCCCCAGAGGGAATGGAACAGAACAGATAATCATCAAGTGGTACATCCCCTGTCACTCATTCTCAGTTTCTGGCCTATAGAGGCTAGGGACACCATCACTGGCCATCCTTGCTAATAGCCATTGATGGACCTATCCTCCATGAATTTATCTAGTTCTTTTCTGAACCCTGTTATAGTCTTGGCCTTCACAACATCCTCTGGCAAGGAGTTCCACAGGTTGACTGTGCCTTGTGTGGAAAAAATACTTCCTTTTGTTTGTTTTAAATCTGCTGCCTGTTAATTTCATTTGGTGACCCTTAGTTCTTGTGTTATGAGAAGGAGTAAATAACACATTATTTACTTTCTCCACACCAGTCATGATTTTATAGACCTCTATGATATCCCCCTTAGTCGTCTCTTTTCCAAGCTGAAAAGTTCCAGTCTTATTAATTTCTCCTCATATGGCAGCTGTTCCATATCCTAATCATTTTTGTTGCCCTTTTCTGAACCTTTTCAATTCCAATATATCTTTTTTTTGAGATGAGGCGACCACATCTGCACACTGTATTCAAGATGTGGGTGTACCATGGATTTATATAGTGGCAATATGATATTTTCTGTCTATCCCTTTCTTAATCATTCCCAACATTCTGTTTGCTTTTTTTGACTGTCGCTGCACATTAAGTGGATGTTTTCAGAGAACTATACAAATGACTCCAAGATCTCTTTCTTGAGTCGTAACAGCTAATGTAGACCCCATCATTTTATATGTATAGTTGGGATTATGTTTTCCAGTGTGCATTACTTTGCATTTAGCAGCATTGAATTTCATCTGCCATTTTGTTGCCCAGTCACCCAGTTTTGAGAGATCCTTTTGTAGCTCTTTGGAGTCTGCCTGGGACTTAACTCTCTTGGGTAGTTTTGTATCATCTGCAAATTTTGCCACCTCACTGTTTACCCCTTTTTCCAGATCCTTTATGAATGTTAAATAGGACTGGGTCCAGTACAGATCCCTGGGGGACACCACTATTTACCTCTCTCCATTCTGAAAACTGACCATTTATTCCTACCCTTTGTTTCATATCTTTTAACCAGTTACCAATTCACGAGAGAACCTTCCCTCTTATCCCATGACTGCTTACTTTGCTTAAGAGCCTTTGGTGAGGGACCTTGTCAAAGGCTTTCTGAAAATCTAAGTACACTATATCCACTGGATCCCCCTTGTCCACATGCTTGTTGACCCCCTCAAAGAATTCTAGTAGATTGGTGAGGCATGATTTTCCTTTGCAAAAACCATGTTGACTATTCCCCAACAAATTATGTTCATCTATGTGTCTGACAATTTTGTTCTTTATTATAGTTTTAACCAGTTTGCCCGGTACTGAAGTCAGGCTTACAGGCCTGTAATTGCCAGGATCACCTCTGGAGCCCTTTTTAAAAACTAGTGTAACATTACCTTTCCTCCAGTCATTTGGTACAGAAGCTAATTTAAATGATAGGTTACAGTCTACAGTTAGTAGTCCTGCAATTTCACATTTGAGTTCCTTCAGAACTCTTGGGTGAATACCATCTGGTCCTGGTGACTTATTACTGTTCAGTTCATCAATTTGTTCCAAAACCTCCTCTAATGACACCTCAATCTGGGACAGTTCCTCAGATTTGTCACCTAAAAAGAATGGCTCAGGTTTGGGAATCTCCCTCACATCCTCAGCCATGGAGACCAAAGCAAAGAATTCATTTAGTTTCTCTGCAATGGCCTTATCGTCCTTGAGTGCTCCTTTAGCATCTCGATCGTCCCGTGGCAGGCTTTCTGCTTCTAATGTACTTAAAAATGTTGAGTCTTTGGCTAGTTGTTCTTCAAATTCTTTTTTGGCCTTCCTAATTACATTTTTACACTTCATTTGCCAGAGTTTATGCTCCTTTCTGTTTTGCTCACTAGGATTTAACTTCTACTTTTTAAAGGATGCCTTTCTGCCTCTCACTGCTTCTTTTACTTTGTGGCTCTTTTTTGGTTCTCTTACTATGTTTTTTAATATGGGGTGTACATTTAAGTTGAGCCTCTATTATGGTGTCTTTAAAAAGTTTCCATGCAGCTTGCAGAGATTTCACTTTTGGTGCTGTATCTTTTAATTTCTGTTTGACTAACCTCCTCATTTTTGTGTAGTTCCCCTTTCTGAAATTAAATGCTACAGTGTTGGGCTGCTGTGGTGTTTTCCCCACCAGGGGAATGTTACATTTAATTATATTATGGTCACTATTATCAAGCGGTCCAGCTATATTCACCTCTTGGACCAGATCCTGTGCTCCACTTAGGACTAACTCAAGAACTGCCTCTCCTCTTGTGGGTTCCAGGACTAGCTGCTCCAAGAAGCAGTCATTTAAGGTGTCAAGAAACTTTATCTTTGCATCCTGTCCTGAGGTGACAGGTACCCAGTCAATATGGGGATAGTTGAAATCCCCCATTATTATTATTGAGTTTTTTTTATTTTTATAGCCTCTCTAATCTCCCTGAGCATTTCATAGTCACCCATCCTGGTCAGGTGGTCGATAGTATATCTCTACTGCTATATTCTTATTATTCCAGCTTGGAATTACTATCCATAGAAATTCTATGGGACAGTTTGGTTCATTTGAGATTTTTTTACTTCATTTGATTCTACGCTTTCTTTCACATATAGTGCCACTCCCCCACCAGCACGATCTGTTCTGTCCTTCCGATATATTTTGTACCCTGGTATTACTGTGTCTCATTGATTATCCTGATTCCACCAAGTTTCTGTGATGCCTGTTATATCAATATCCTCATTTAATACGAGGCACTCTAGTTCACCCATCTTATTATCTTAGACTCCTAGCATTGGTATATAAGCACTTTAAAAACTTGTCACTTTTTAGCTGTTTCGCATTACATGATGTACTTGAATGAAACTCTTGTTCATTTGACTGTTTCTCATCAGATCCTACCTGTATTTTATCTTCCATCTTCTCCTTCTTACTAGGACATAGAGAATCTCCATTAGTAGATCCACTCCTAAGGGATGTCTCTGTCCGAGCCACGTGCTCCTCTGCACCTGTCGGCTTTCCCCCAGCCCGTAGTTTGAAAACTGCTCTATGACCTTTTTAATGTTAAGTGCCAGCAATCTGGTTCCATTTTGGTTTAGGTGGAGCCCATCCTTCCTGTATAGGCTCTCCCTTTCTCAAAAGTTTTCCCAGTTCCTAATAAATCTAAACCCCTCCTCCCAACACCATCATCACATCCACGCATTGAGAACCTGCAGTTCTGCTTGTCTAACTGGCCCTGTGCGTGGAACTGGAAGCATTTCAGAGAATGCTACCATGAAGGTCCTGGACGTCAATCTCTTACCTAGAAGCCTAAATTTGGCCTCCAAGACCTCTCTCCTATCCTTCCCTATGTCACTGGTTCCTACATGTACCACAACCACTGGCTCCTCCTCAGCACTACACATACGTCTATCTAGATGTCTCGAGAGATCCGCAACCTTTGCACCGGGCCGGCAAGTCACCGTGCGGTTCTCCCGGTCATTGCAAACCCAGCTATCTATGTTTCTAATGATCTCTTCCTAATAACTAGAGTTCCCTCCCCTGGAGAGGTCTCCTCAGTGCAAGAGGATATCACATCATCTGAGGAGTGTCCAAACTATGGGATCATTTCCCTCTGCTCCAGTTGGATGTTCTCCTTCCCTGGGACTTTCATTCTCCTCAACAGCACAGAGGCTGTCAGACTGGAGGTTGGACCGTTCTACTGTGTCCCGGAAATTCTCATCTGTGTACCTCTCTGTCTCCCTTAGCTCCTCCAGCGCAGCCATTCTGGTCTCCAAAGCCCCTACACAGTCTCCAAGGGCCAGAAGCTCCTTGTACCGAATGCACACATATGCCACCTGCCCATAGGGCAGGTAATCAGACATGCTGCAATAAACTGGGTAGCCCCCACTCTGTTGCTGGACTTCTGCCTGCGTTATCTTTTTACTCCTGCCGCTGACTCCTTTGTTGTTTTGTTTTTATCAGGGGATGTTTTTTGGCTTAAGTTTAAGGAATGTTAAGGGCATGTAGCCCCCTCCCCGTACTCCGTCGTCGTAAACTCCCTCGCAAAACTCCCCTGGTCGCTGAGGAGCCTGCTTTTTAACGCTCCGGTCTTCCTGAGGAGTTCCCTGGTTAAGGGTTGATAGGTGCTAAAGAGCTTAGGAATCAAAGCCTCATTAAGAAGCTCTCAGTTCTCAGCCTAGCCTAGCAGGTCGCTAGGCTCAGCACCCACACAGTCAGCACACAGTCCCCCAAACAAACAGACCACACGGTATATTTCAGTCAAACAGCAAGCACACCACAACAAACACAAACACACACACAACCGACAACAAACTTATCCCAAGGGTCATGTAATCGCTCCTTCTTCACCTGGAGAACTCCGTCGCCAAACTCCCCTGTTAGCTGCTCCTGTTCACATAAATTGAGAGAGAATGTTCTGACCTTGAACGTAGTCTTCTGCAAGTTTTCCTAGATGAACAATTTTCCTCCTTTTTACAGTAGGGTCAAAAGGCATTACAGATAAGTGTCAGGTTAATGATTACTGTGCTATTTTAAAGCTGAATGGAATATACAGTATTCCAGCGAATCTTTAGTTTTTGCAGTTTGTTTTGGTAAAATACCAAAAACTGAATTCATTGATTGGATTTTTATTTAAAAAAAAAATGCACAAGCTAGAAGTGTCTTATTTCTTACCTTATCTTGATGGAGGAAGATTGTATACACTCAGTTTGAATACTGTAAAAGAAGATTTAAGCAGATTACTGTTACACTGTCTGCGTGTCTGCCTTCTTTTGTATTACTACTTGCTGTCATTGCATTGTTAAGCATTTTTCTCTCACTAATAATTAGGATTTTCCTTGATCTAAAATTGGAGACTTAAGGTCTGACTTCCTAATGGATGCTCAAGCATTTTGATTTGAACAGAAGCTGTTGGTGCTGAATAATTTTTGAAAATCAAGCCCATAATATCCTGTTACTGGTAGGTGTTTTGCTATTGACATTATTGTGGTGACAGAAATTCAGTATTTATTGATGTACAACAGTCAAGCATGTGGGAAAAATGAGTTTCAGGGGGGACAGGGGAAACTTCATATTCAAGTGCTTGTTCATGTCAATTGCAATCAGGTGTGCGCGTGCCATGTGCACAACGGCTGGAAGATTTTTCCCCTAGCAGTATCCGTAGGGTCAGCCTGGGCATCCCCTGGAGTCATGCCTTCATGGCGCCCAATATAGGGCCCTGCCGACCCGCCACCCCCTCAGTTCCTTCTTGCCGCTGGTGATGGCTAGCTGGAACTTCCCTCACTTTTGCTTCTGCAAGCCCCTTTAGCAGTGTCCCACTGTCCATTGTGTATAGTTAGTAGTAGTAGTGTTAGTGGTTTCTCTAAGTTTCCATTACAGGGATCTCCCTCCCTCAACCCCCCTCCTCCCCCCCCGTTTCATTCCCCAACACCGGGGCATGCCTCTGTCACCGGGGTTCAAATTGTGTGGAGTCTGCGATAAATTGATGCCAGATAGTGACCCGCACACTTCTTGTTTGAAGTGCCTTGGTGAAAGTCACCAAAAGGACGAGTGCCGCATTTATAAGAGGTTTTGGCCGAGGACTCTTACAGATCACGAGCAGAGACTCAGAATTATCCTCACTGAGGCAGCCCTCCACCCACAGTCTGACCCGGGGTCAGTGGAGCCTGTGCCGAGCGCCGCCGCCTCTGTGCTCAGCACACCAACGCCAAGAGAGGAGGCTCAGGACTCCCGGCACTGACACGGCGCCAAACATAAGACTTCTGTCAGGTGCTGAACTTCGTCCCCCGTGCCCCAGAAGAAAAAGAGGCAGGAGAGGGGGAGTGCTCCTCCTAAGGAGCCAGCAGCAGGGAGGCCTCCGCTCAGCCAGCCTACTTGGGCCCGTCGCCTCCCAGGGGCTTGTTGACTCCTGCCCCGCCCCGCAAGGGGTCTAGTCGAGTCCGGCCCACACTGTTCTCTTGACCGTCCTGGCTGGGACATTCAACTTCCCTCCACTCCAGAGACTTTTGAGGTGGTGCAGGACCTTATTTGCCTGACAGCACTGTCTTCTCCAAGGAGGAACGAGGCAAATAACCCGGCCACCTATTCCATCTAAGGGCAAGCCGGCGATGATGTCACACCGCTCCCTGTCTCCGCTGCGCCACTCCCCGGTGCCGGCCGCCCACATGGGGGGACCGCACCAATCCCCAGAGGCCCGGCACCACCCAGTACCGCTCCTCCATGGTCTTCCTTTTCGGAGACCTCGGAGTCTGAGGTGGAGTCCTATTGTTCAGATAGGTCCAGCAGCAGGAGGTCTAGGACTCGGCAACACTGCCAGCCTCCTCCGGCGCCGTGGCCAACTCATTGGCAACCACCAGCTCAGTGGCCCTTTTGGACTTGCTGGGCCTAGCATCTAGCCCAGGTTCAGAGCCAGGCGTTGAGATCCAGGTCGGCGTTGGTCGTGTCGGCATCCTTCGCCCTCTTGCAGCAGCTGGCACCGGAGACAACGCCAATACCTCTGCCTGCTGCTCTGTACTCGGCGCCAGCAACCACCTTGGTGCTGGCGATACAGCAGCCCAATGAACAGCATGACCCTCTTGTCGCCGAGGGCAGTGACCAAGGCCATGTGCTGGAGCTCTCGTCTTCGTTCTCTCCAGATGAGGCTGTTGCGGGCACTTCAGTGGCCCCGGCTTTGGAGGACAGGAGGGTCCTGCAAAAGTTGTTGTGCAGGGGGGCCCAGAACCTGGGGATCCAGGCAAAGGGGCTGGTAGAGGATGCTGATCCCATGGTGGACATCCTCACCCCCTCTGGGCCCTCGCGTATTGCGCCGCCACTCATCAAAACTACAAATGAGACCACAAATACCGGCCTCTTTGCCCCCTACAGCAGGGGTGGGCAAACTTTTTGGCCTGAGGGCCACATTGGGGTTGTGCAACTGTATGGAGGGCTGGGTAGGGAAGGCTGTGCCTCCCCAAACAGCCTGGTCCCCTCCCCATATCCAACCCCTCCCACTGCCTGCCCCTCTCAGAACCCCCAACCCATCCAACTCCCCCCGCTCCTTGTCCCCTGACTGTCCCCTCCCGGGACCCCCGCCCCCTATCCAACTCCCCTGTCCCCTGACTGCCCTGACCCCTATCCACACCCCCATCCCTTGACAGTTCTCCTGGGACTCCCATCCCCTATCCAACTACCCTCTCGTTCTCGTCCCCTGACCACCCCCTCCTGGGACCCCCCGCCTCTAACTGCCCCGCTCTTGTGAGACCTGAGACCAAAATATCCCTTCCAGAACCAACAGATGCGATCACTTGTGTCAGTAGCAGATGAGAGGGGCAAAAGAGGGCACTAATATTAGCCCTTGTCTGGGGATGAGTAGAGAGAATTGTGCAGTACCCAAAATCCTCTGCATCCACAACATAAACCAATCACATGAGAGAAATGAGACCTCACACTGACAGTTGAACTAGACTGCTTGTATTTCTTCTGCTGTTGGACCACTTGCACAGGTTTTAGAATCAGGAGACTATATCTTCCACCCTTCCCTCCTGGCCAAGGCTGCTTGTTAATTCATTTTAGTTAGTGCACACTCAGTTGAGCTGTGTCCATAAGATGCAGAAGTTGAAAGCGTATTAATGGCCAGTTAATACATGTTCTGTAATCCACTTTAAAGTGTATTAAGATGGTTGTGTTTTGAGTTAGTGTGAACTAATGTAGTTGCAGGGATGCATGTGGCCGGAACACAATACACAGATATAAAACAGACTGCACAATAAATGGCTATAATTATTCACGTTATTCATGGATGATGATGAGTCTGATATGTACCAGCTCAGGTGTAAATTAAGTTGAGAGTGTTCCTTTGGAGCTGACAGATTCCCTACCGTCTTTTGGCACATAGTTTGGGGTAGCAGATTGAACCTTTAGTATGGTCTAGAACAGCCTTTTGTGGGACTTCAGTAGGACTATTGGCTGCAGCCTAGCACACATAACTAATTTGAGACATTTGGATTAGTTGTGCCCATTAGGCTTCCTTATAACTGACCGGTAATTAGTGGCCTGTACGTCATTGCTGGCAGCATTAGATGTGCTGGAGCCTGCAGCGTGATCCATGGCAACATCTGCAGCCTTCAGAGATACAGAAGGAGGTCCAGACAACAATTGATCTCTCCTTTGAAGGTTGTGATCTGTTTAATGCAAAAAACGATGAAACTGTGTACTCTCTGAAGGATTTGATGGCTACTCGGTGATCCTTGGGAGTCTGTATGCCAGCTCTTAGGAGAAAACTGGCTGGGTCACAGAGTTACTTGAGACAGTTGCTATCTACCTATTATTTCAACCCAAAAAGATCCCTGGAACCACGAGGAAGAAACAGAGGTTTCAACAAAGGAGGCCCTCTGACTGTTTGCCTGCAGCTATACAGCTGCCCATCTCATTACTGCAAAATTGATATCATCATTGAGAGCTGTATAGAGAATCTGGAGAATCTTTACCTTCTCTCTCCCTCTCTTTTCCTCCCCACCTCCCAATTGTTGGCAACCAGATCATTCTCGTATTCTGACCTAATATAACTGTCAACTCAGCCCCTGACATTACCTGTCTCACCCACTGGGAGCTCTCAAATGAAGGTTAGAGCCTACATCCAGACCCAGCTTTGTTGTGTCTGACAGAGTGGATGCTGGCTGGTTAACTATAATGTGAAGAAGCTGCTCTGCTGAGGTCCAGTATTTATTGTTGCAGAACTGGAAAGACTCAAGTAGGCTGACCTATGCAGCCAAATGGAAGAGGTTTTCTATTTAGACAGCTCAGTGCCACGTATTTCTCATAGGGTATGTCTATACTGTATTACAAGCCCAGAGTTTGACCTCCCTTCCATCTGCACACAAATGGCACTAATCCAGGGTTCAGATCTGGGGTCCCAGAACTCCACAGAAGTGGAGGGTCTGAGCCCGAGTCAAGCTGTGACCCAGGGTTCAAGCCCTATTGCTCTGCAGTGTAGACCCAGCCCCTCTGGACTCATGCTCTGGGAGTCCACCAAAACTACCCCACAATCCCACGGACCAACTTTCTGTGTCTTTTGGACAGTCAAGTTTGGCAGACAGTCACGTTTTCCCACTCTGCACCACAAACAAAGGGCTAGAATGGCCACATTTTGGGAGGCGCTAGGAAGTCTGGGATATGGGTGGTGGGACTTGGGCTCTCATCATACAGTGTAGAAGCTGGAGTCCCAGTTTGGGACCCAGGTTTCAACAATTCTTAACCTCGGGTTACAAATGAGAGTAGACTTCTCAAGCCCTAAATTAACAAACTGTGGGTTTGCTAGTTTGAGATTTACTAACACTGGCTTACATTGCAGAGTAGACGTACCCCTAGAGACCCTGATTCCTGGTATTCTGGACTTTCTTCTATCCCTACAGAATGCAGGGTTATCCATCGACTCCATGTGGGTACACTTAGTAGCATCAGCACATCATTCCACTGCTCAGGATTACAACATATTTCCTATCCTACTGTTGCTAGATTCCATAAGGGAATCCTTCATGAGTTTTCCCCATTCTGAGAGCCCCCCCTTCCTGAAATTTTAATGTATTTTTATCTGGGTTAATGGGTTCTCCTCTTGAGCCCGTAGCAACATTGTCACTACTACATCTAGCTATTAATATGGCCTTTTCTTTTTTTTTTTTTTTTTTAAATCTATATCAACCAACTCAAAGTGTAGGAGAAATACAGGCATTTAGGGCTGGTCCACCTTACATGTTTGTTAAGGATAAGGTAACCCTTAGGCCTCATCCTAGGTTTTTACTTAAGATTGTTTTTCACTTTCATTTGAATCAGATGATTCATCTGCTTGTTTTTTTTTGCCAAGCCCCCCTGCAATTTAAGGGAAAACTAAACTACACATCTTTGATGTAGTTAGGACTCTTGACAGAACAAAGCCATTCAGGAGTTTCCCCAGACTGTAGCATTTGCAGGCAGAGGGAAAGACTGACTAAATGGGTTCTTAGTTGCCTTAAATCATGCTATGAGTTAGCTAGACTGGATCCATCAGACAGGTTAAAGCCACCTCCACCATGGCTCAGGCAGCTTCTGCGGCTCCCCTAAGAAACATACCAGTTTCAGAAATTTGCAAGGCAGCTACATGAGGGTTAGCCCACTGTTTCACAAGGCATTATTTCCTCCTCAAGATCTGATGCCTACTTTGGCAGAACTGTCCTGTAATCAATATGTAAATACATTCCAGGTACTCACCTGCTGTCCATGAGGTTGCTGTTTGTAAGTCATCAGAAGTGGAGTATGTGTGGCCAATCACTCAGAGAAGAAAACTGTTACTTATCCTACAGTATAACTAGTTTGAAATGTGTTGCTTGCATGTATTCCAAAACCCGCCACTCTTCCCCACTACGGCAGTCCAGTAACACCTGGATTCTGTATTGGCAAAGGAACTGAGGGACAGTTGGGCTCATTATGCCCATGTGTGATGGTGCATGAGGTGATCCAAGCTGCAGGCATGACCCCAGTAGAGACTGCTGGCCAAAATAATTTGATTTGGTGTACATGTGCACAGAGGGTGGACAACATGATCTCAAAGAACCAGATACTGCAGGGTAAGTAACTTAGGTTTGGTATTAATAGTAAATCTGTAGCGCTCATGCCATAGTGGTTTAGTGTCCCTTAAAGATCTGGGACCTGTGGATTTGCAACTGACGGGATGGTCAGTTCCTAGTGTCTCATCAAAAAGGAAAAATACCCGATTTTAGAACAATTTGCCTTTCAAGTCTCATAGTTTTTCTTTTCCTTTATTCTTTGTTAAGGACGTCTGCCTGTGTGTGTGTTGTTTTTTTTTAATGGAATATTTCAGTTTCCATGATGTAGTTGGTCGTATTTAACAGGTTGTTGGTTTTTTTACAATAGACATGTTTACTTCCTTTCATCAAAATATATAGTACAATAACTAGAAAGTTTCAGAAAATACATGCAGCTTTTCTTATGTTGACTTGCAAGGACCAAGTGTTATCAGGAAGATATCAGAAATTCCTGTCCTGTAATCTGAGTTTATTACAAAGCATTGTCAGAAGCTGTTATAGTGCAGTCACTGTAGCACTTACAATTCTGTTCTATATAGAATATTGTATTCTTTTCCCAAAGAACCATAGATGCAAGTGATGGAAAAGACCTATTATGTCATCCAACCTAGCTCCCAAAGGGATAATTCATTATTTATTTGTATTCTAATAGCATCTGAAGTCCCCAACTAGGATTCTCCTTCATGGGGCACATATTTTTATCCTTTATTTAGATCGTCCAATGGTCTTGATGAAGGGAGTGTAGAAGCTATTTGTGTATTTCTGTCATGTGAAGGATGGTGTAGGTCAGTGTGCATCTTATTTTTAAAAATAGCCTCCAACTTGACTTTGCTCAGGTTTTCAAGTGGTCTGAAAATCAGACCCCAGATAACTCAAGTTGAGAATCACAAATAGAGGTGTCCGGGTACAGAGGTTGCATTTGAAAATTTAACTATGGATTGGTATCCCTGGGTGAATAAGTTATTAATTTGGACAGCAGAGAAAGAACTGTACTGTCCTCTGTGTTTCAGTCTCTGTTTTCAAGAAGAAATTTTTTTGTTTTAGCAGCAGAAAAGGAATAAAATTCCATAGAATCATAGAATATCAGGGTTGGAAGGGACCTCAAGAGGTCATCTAGTCCAACCCCCTGCTCAAAGCAGGACCAATTCCCAGTTAAATCATCCCAGCCAGGGCTTTGTCAAGCCGGGCCTTAAAAACCTCCAAGGAAGGAGACTCCACCACCTCCCTAGGTAACGCATTTCAGTGTTTCACCACCCTCCTAGTGAAATAGTTTTTCCTGATATCCAACCTAGACCTCCCCCACTGCAACTTGAGACCATTGCTCCTTGTTCTGTCATCTGCCATCACTGAGAACAGCTGAGCTCCATCCTCTTTGGAACCCCCCTTCAGGTAGTTGAAGGCTGCTATCAAATCCCCCCTCATTCTTCTCTTCTGGAGACTAAACAATCCCAGTTCCCTCAGCCTCTCCTCATAAGTCATGTGCTCCAGACCCCTAATCATTTTTGTTGCCCTCCGTTGGAGTCTTTCCAATTTTTCCACATCCTTCTTGTAGTGTGGGGCCCAAAACTGGACACAGTATTCCAGATGAGGCCTCACCAATGTCGAATAAAGGGGAACGATCACGTTCCATCTTTAACAGAGCTCATGTGAAGAATGTCTTTCCTCCTGCACACAAGTTTTCTAAAGTTAGTTAGCCTTAGAACTACAAAATCCTTTTATTAGAGCAGTTAATATTTGTAAGGACAGTTTCACTACATACACAGTTGAGTATGAGGAAGAATTTAAAAATAAGCGGAGTTGTGATTAGTAGCTCTCGTTCTGAAAGAAATAAGTATTCCAGAGCTGAAACTGAAGGGCCCCTTACCAACTGTCAGAATTCACTAGTTTGGTGATAGAACCTGCAACAAACTCAGACTGTTAATAATACAAGATCTGAAGTTTTAATATTTCAGTTTTACAAAAGGTGATTATTTGCATAGCATCAACAGCATGAGGTATTCCACAGATATATTCACTTACATAAACAATGACGGAAGTCAGATTTAGAAATAACAGTTTGGGTGGGGGGGAGGGGATGAAATGTGAGTATTTCAGCAGGTTTCTGTCAGGATTTAATTCCAGCTGGCTGTAAAATCTAAGGCCTGGTCTGCATGAGAAAATTAGGTCAGTTTAACTACGTTGGTCAGGGATGTGAAAAATCCACACCCCCGAGCAGCGTAGTTAAGCCGACATAAGTCCCTGCGTTGACAGTGCTAGGTCCATGGAAGAATTCTTCTGTTGACCTAGCTACTGCCCCGTCCCTCGAGGAGACGGATTACTTATGCTGATGGGAGAAGCCCTGTTGTCCACATCAGTAGTGTCTGCACTGAAGTGCTACAATGGCAGAGCTGTGCTGCTGGTGTGTGTGTATGTGAGAGAGAGAGAGTGAGCATGTGCCAGCCAAGCAGCAGCCTGTGAGCACATGTGATCCTGGAAAAAGCTAGAGAGTAAACCTTGGGGCTGTAAACTAAGAAACTGCCCCTTCTGTTCTTGTTTCCTCTTGTGTTTGGAGAAACAGTGCTCTGTACATTCCTTGCAAATAAACAAGATTGCATAAAAGAAAATACCAGACTCCATCAATTTCTACTGCCAACTGTAACATTCCAGGGCCTCGGACTTTGACTAGCTGGTTGGGTGAAAAGGGGGTAATGTTAGTTAACTTCTGAAGGAAATCCAGATTTGTATGACTACTCTGAATGACTCAGAAGCAGCTAGATTGACCATGGCTTGAACCTTGGCAGGAATGTGATGGCATTGACGGTAAATTTCAGGACGGTGAGTCAGATTTGTGTTCTCTTCCTGTCTGTCAGAAACTTGCTGTCTGCTGTATAAGTGACCTTTTCCTCAGTTTCCCCATCTGCAAAATGAGACTATTTTCCCACCTCATGTGGCTGTTGTGAGGCTAAATTATATGGTCATAGCCATATACGTTTCTGTAAATAAGTAAATTGTCATCAGCAGCAATCTCTCAACTGATTTATGGATTGGTGTTTCTGTGGTTTTTTATATACAATAGAACCTCAGAGTTATGAACGCCTTGGGAATGGAGGTTGTTCATAACTCTGAAACGTTTGTGACGCTGAACGAAACGTTATGAACATTGGCTTAATACAGCTTTGAAACTTTACTATGCAGAAAAAAATGCTGCTTTTAACCATCGTAATTTAAATGAAACAAGCACAGAAACAATTTCCTTACCTTGTCAAATTTTTTTTAAACTTTCCCTTTTTTTTTTAGTAGTTTACGTTTAACATAGTACTGTATTTTCTGTTCTTTTTTTTTTTTTTTTTTTTTTGGGGGGGGGGGGGGGGTCTCTGCTGCTGCCCTTCAGCTAACAAGCACATAAGTTGTGTATAACTTGAACTATACAAACCTCCTAGTTTTGAAATTGATAACATTATTCAATAAAATGACTGTTTACATATGTTAAAAATGAGCTATCGTCACTAATTCCCTTAATGCATGTTATTTGTATTGAGGGCCGAGTTGCTAGGCAGATATTGAAAATACAGTCCCTACCCTTCTTCAAAGAGTTTATAGTCTAATTAAGGTGAACATGACCCCCAGTTCAGGGTATTGAGATATCTGTCATATACTTAAATTTACATTACCTTGGTTTGAGTGGGGGAAAGCATTCTCTTAATGATAAATGTAAGAGGTTTTACTAAAGTTAAAAACTTGTTTTCAGGATTCTAGATCAGAAAAATAGTGCATATTTAAAATCAACTAACACCATATAGCAGTGGTGGCCAACCTGAGCCTGAGAAGGAGCCAGAATTTACCAATGTACATTGCCAAAGAGCCACAGTAATACGTCCGCAGCCCCCCATCAGCTCCCTCCCAGCGCCTCCTGCCCACCGATCAGCGCCTCCGATCAGCTGTTCCTCGGCGTGCAGGAGGCTCTGGGGCGGAGGAGCAAGGGCACGGCAGGCTGAGGGAAGGGTGCAGGGCCTGTGGCAGAGCCAGGGGTTGAGCAGTGAGCACCCCTGGCACATTGGAAAGTTGGCGCCTGTAGCTCCAGCCCCGGAGCCGCATATTAACTTCTGAAGAGCCGAACGTGGCTCTGGAGCCAGAGGTTGGCCACCCCTGCCATATAGTAAAACATATTACACATACTGTAATCTGTGCAAAAAATGGTCTTTTACTCATCTTTCAGATTTGAATGCTGTGGTGTGGCTGTGTGTGTATTATAGTACCATGACTTCATCATTTAGAAAATATACATTACATTTACTAGTACTGAAATAACATTCTACAGAACATATAGAAAGCCATGTTCTTTCTTCCCCTTGGAGTTTATGATCTAAATGTCACCAGTAAAACTACAGTTATCAGTTATTGTCCCTGGTTGTTTATATTGTACTCTTCAATTTATTTGCCAATTTAAAAATTTTGTGATTCATGATGGAGCCTCTGATTGATGCAAATTAGTGAGACTTTACTGTATTTTAACAAAACTAGTGCACCTCTCCAAGAAATCTGAGCTGTGGATATCTTTGTTTCTAAGAGTTAGTGATATCACAAGTACCATAGAAAAGAGAACGCAAATGTGTGAGGGAGGATTAAAATCTCACCTGGTACCATAAATGTATACAAACTATTTAAAACATCTGACAGTTCCCAGTTGCATAATCCTGTGAGAGTCATCTTTTCCTATCTTAAGTTTATAGATGGCTAAGGAATGTTTGGGATTGCTGCACCCTCTACATTAACTTTTTTCTTTAATTTTTGAGTCCTTTTGTTGGATTTTATTTTGTTGAAAGTAATGTGAACCCATTGGCTTCACTGGAATTCCTTCAGATTTATACCAAAGTAACTGAGCTTAGGATCTGTCCAATACGTTCTTTAAGTTCAAATGAAAAACTCAAAGTTCTCAAAATGACAGACTGTGAACAACAGCTTGTACACCGAGAGTGACTTGCTATTATAAACACAATGACAAACTAGACAGATCTCTCTGAAAGAATCACTGCCATAATTTTGTTTACTTTTCAGGATCGAAAATAAATGGTCCCCAAATATCTAATTCCATCATTTGTGGTCCTTCAGTTACCCAAATCTCTCTTACACAGTCTCCACTCATCATTATTGTGTTACTTAATTTATTATCTAAATTGCCCCGGACTTTGAATACACTCCTTGTATAAGTCTAACAAGTCAGTTCAATTTATTTTTATCAATACTGTTCCAGCTGACTACAATTATTAGTTTATTTGTTCACTTGTGGAATCAGATGAGTAGGTCTAAAAATGTAGTATTTTAGCATCACTACTGTTTTTAAATTGTAGTTGGATTTGTATAACAAAAACAAAACTGCATTCCAAACAATACATTTGTTGATACATGTCCGTTTATAAAATAGGTGGTACAATGGACTAATTCTTTCAGACCATTGCATTTGGTACTTGTGATGGTTCTTTACTTTGGCAGAGAAATCAGGGTGTCTATGGCTCACTTATCTCAAGATCTCATGGAGGTGCTAATTTTGTCTAAAATACCACACTAATTAATTTTTGTAACCCGTGCCAATGTACTTTAGAAACTTACAAACCAGTTTTGCTTTTAGCAGTGTCTTTGGTTTACCTTATAGAGTATGTCTGTACAGCAGTTAAACACCCGTGGTTGTCCTGGGTCAGCCGACTGGCTTGCGCAGCTCAGGCTGTGGGACTGTTAAATTGCTGTGTCGACATTTGGGCTTGTGCTGGAGCCCAGGCTCTCGGACCCTCCCCCCTCACGGGGATCCAGAGCTCAGGCTGCAGTCGGAGCCCGAATGTCTACACAGCAATTTTTAGCCCTGTGAGTCCGAGTCAGCTGACTCCAGCCAGCTCGGCCATGAGTCTTTTATTCCGGTATAGATGTACCCTAAGGTTGTTCGCCTGTTCATCACAACAAACAAGATTGGTTCCATAGTACAGATTAAGAGATCACTGGTAGGTGTTTGTATTCTAATGATTGCTGCCAGTGACCCAATGTTCTTATGTGATTGCTTTCTTAGTCTTTGATATTACAGTAACTAGCTGCCACCTGGGATATTTTCAGTGTATAGTGTGGGTGCCCACTAGAGGGCATAGATGGCTTTCGTTCTCTTCACTTCCTAAAAACAAAAAACGTGTACATTCTTCGAAATGATTTGTAAGATTGGCTCATAAAGACTTGAGTCAGACCTTGTGATTACTCTGTGCATAGATTACCAAATAATAATATACTGAGAGTCAGTAGTACATGTAGAGATAAAAATCTCCCTGAAGGGATATCATCTTAAACTTCTGGTTGCCTCAACAGTGGATACAGTTGTGAGCACAACTTATTCAAGGCAATTGGTGACATTCATTACGAGTAGTCCTTGTCTCATAGCATAACTGTTGGCATTTTCAGAATGTGTTTTGTAAATAAATATTTGTCTTTGTTTCAGAAAAAGAGGTAAGGACAGCCAACTTTTCATTTTTTCTGGAAAGACTCTCCTGGTTGATATTAAGAGAGATTTCAGAGTAGAAGCCGTGTTAGTCTGTATCCGCAAAAAGAACAGGAGTACTTGTGGCACCTTAGAGACTAACAAATAATAATAAATAATAAATTTGTTAGTCTCTAAGGTGCCACAAGTACTCCTGTTCTTATTAAGAGAGATGTAAATCTTCACATTCTTAATATTGATAACATAGACCATATAACAGTGTTTGTTTACTTGGCATTTACTTTGGAAATGTCACTTGCCCTAGCCTATGGAAAGTTATAGGGGTAGGGGATGTGTGTGTGATTTTGTAGTAGTCCCTTCTCTTTGGAAACTAGGAGTTCCTTTTAGATTATTTTTAATAATGCCCTCGTTTGGCTGTGACACTATTGTTGATCTGCAGTTAGTTGGTCCAAAATTTGTTTTATCAAGATAATTTTAAATGAAACGTTCCCTTGGAAGTACAACACTTAGTATATTATTTCTTTGATAGGATAACGAGTCTTGTGGATAAGGGAGAAGCTGTGGATGTGGTATACCTGGACTTTAGTAAGGCATTTGATATGGTCTCGCATGATATTCTATCGATAAACTAGGCAAATACAATGTAGATGGGGCTACTATAAAGTGGGTGCATAACTGGCTGGATAACCATACTTGGAGAGTTGTTATTAATGGTTCCCAATCCTGCTGGAAAGGCATAATAAGTGGGGTTCCTCATGGGTCTGTTTTGGGACCGGCTCTGTTCAATATTTTCATTAACGACTTAGCTTTGGCATAGAAAGTACGCTTATTAAGTTTGCAGATGATACCAAACTGGGAGGGATTGCAACTGATTTGGAGGACAGGGTCATAATTCAAAATGACAATGGATCGTGTGGTGTGTCCTGGATGGAAGCTATACCGGAAACCTACTGACCGCTACACTTACCTACATGCCTCCAGCTTCCATCCAGGACACACCACACGATCCATTGTCTACAGCCAAGCTCTAAGATATAACCGCATTTGCTCCAATCCCTCGGATAGAGACAAGCACCTACAAGATCTCTATCAAGCATTCTTAAAACTACAATACCCACCTGCTGAAGTGAAAAAACAGATTGACAGAGCCAAACGAGTACCCAGAAGTCACCTCCTACAAGACAGGCCCAACAAAGAAAATAACAGAACACCACTAGCTGTCACCTTCAGCCCCCAACTAAAACCTCTCCAGCGCATCATCAGAGATCTACAACCTATCCTGAAAGATGATCCTTTACTCTCACAGATCTTGGGAGACAGACCTGTCCTCGCTTACAGACAACCCCCCAACCTAAAGCAAATACTCACCAGCAACCACACATCACTGAACAAAACCACTAACCCAGGAACCTATCCTTGTAACAAACCCCGATGCCAACTCTGTCCACATATCTATTCAAGTGACATCCTCATAGGACCTAATCACATCAGCCATACCATCAGGGGCTCGTTCACCTGCACATCTACCAATGTGATATATGCCATCATGTGCCAGCAATGCCCCTCTGCCATGTACATTGGCCAAACCGGACAGTCTCTACGCAAAAGAATTAATGGACACAAATCTGACATCAGGAATCAAAATACTCAAAAACCAGTGGGAGAACACTTTAACCTGTCTGGTCATTCAGTGACAGACCTGCGGGTGGCTATATTACAACAGAAAAACTTCAAAAACAGACTCCAAAGAGAGACTGCAGAGCTAGAATTGATATGCAAACTAGACACAATCAACTCTGGTTTGAATAAGGACTGGGAATGGCTGAGCCATTACAAACATTGACTCTATCTCCCCTTGTAAGTACTCTCACACCTATTATCAAACTGTCTGTACTGGCCTAGCTTGATTATCACTTCAAAAGTTTTTTTTTTTTTTTTTTTTTTTTTTCTTCTCTTAATTAATTGGCCTCTCAGAGTTGGTAAGACAACTCCCACCTGTTTATGCTCTCTGTATGTGTGTATATATATCTCCTCAATATATGTTCCATTCTATATGCACCCGAAGAAGTGGGCTGTAGTCCACGAAAGCTTATGCTCTAATAAATTTGTTAGTCTCTAAGGTGCCACAAGTACTCCTGTTCTTCTTTTTGAGCTTACACACAGCTCCTCTGGCCTGAAGAACTGTGTGAACTCCAAAGCTTGTCTCTCACCAACAGAAGTTGGTCCAATAAAATATATTGCCTCACTCACCTTGTCTAATTGATGTCTTGCACATAAGAGCACCAATATTTAAATAAGAGAAATAGCTTTTAACGTGAGCTTATGTATACATTCCAATGGAAGCATGTAGATACAAATAGGTGCTAAAATACTGTTACCTTGAATGGTCCCTTAGAATATGTGCTAACTACTTATGCTAAGTTGTCTGTTCCATCTTGTATATAGCTGTGACAATCTCCGTAACTTTCCTGGACCTGAGGAAGAGCTCTGTGTAGCTGGAAAGCTTGTCTCACCAACAGACCGTAATCCAATAAAAGATATTACCTCACCCACCTTGTCTTGCTAAAATACTAGGTAGTTTAGCTTGACTCGCAAATGAGGTGGTATGGCTATAGGGAATTAAAGCATAGGCTGATGTTCAACTGGTACTTTGAGCTTGTTTTGACATCTAGGAAGGAGGCTTTTCATCACTAGATCATTGGTGTGAATCCAGACTAGGTCCGTGGCAAGCAGAAATTAACTCCTCATCTGCAATTCATTTTCTAGTAGATTATTTTATACAAAAATTAAAAGCATCACTGTCACATATGGTATGTTATTGACTCTGAGATGAATGGGCATGAGAACTTCTCAGTATTTCATGGGTTCAAAAATTCTTAGAGTTTAGGGCTAGAAGATAATTTAATCATGTTCCTCGGACTTACAACACAATGCGTTCCTCAGAATTGCATTGTAAGTTGAAACGTTGCAAGTCGAAACCACTTTTCCCATAGGAATCAATGGTATGAAGGGGGGATTGGTTCCTGAACCAATAGTGCTTGATGCACTATTTTCACCACAAGAACCCAGATTTTTGTATTCAATGAATTCTAGATGACGAATGTTGCAACATCAGTGTTTTTACTGTACACTGTATTTTGTAAGCAGCATTCAAATAAACATATAAACTCACACATGCTGCTCAGAATGCCGGCAACACAAGCTCAGAAAGCCAGGGAGAACTGCACACATGTTGAGCCTCAGCCAATCACTGTTCAAGCATCCTGATTGGCTCCCAGCCCTGAGCTCAGCCAATCAAAAACAAGTGGCAAACCTACCCGGCAACAAGCTACCCTGCTGCTTCAAAGCCAATCAGAAGCAACCCCTTCCCGCTCCATACCAGTATAACGCAACCAGGAGGTGATTTCACGCGAACTTTATGCAAATCAAGCGTTGTAAGTGCGAAACCAGTGTTATGGGGGCGAAATGGGCAGTCAATTCAAAAGCGTCGTAAGTTGCATCCGACATAAGTCAGGTATCGTAAGTCCGAGGACTCCCTGTATATCACAGGCCATTACATTTCAACCAGTTACCCCTGTATTGAGCCCAGTAACTTGTGTTTGGCTAATTCAGATCTTCCGGAAAGGCAGAGATGGAGAATCTACCACTCAGTAGCTAATCAACCTTGCAGTTAAAAACTTCTTATGCCTTATTTCTGGTTTGAATTTGTCTGGCTTTGGTTTCCAGCCATTGCTTTTTGTTATGCCTTTGTCTGCTATATTAAAGAACTCTTCAGTACCTAGTATTTTCTCCCCATGAAGGTACTTAGACACTGTAAATCAAGCCACCTCTTTGTCTTCTTTTTGATAAACTATTCAGATTGAATTCTTTAAGTCTCTCACTGTAAAACATTTTTTCCAGCCCTTGCATCATTTTTGTCGCTCTTCTTATCCCCCTCTCTAATTTTTTAGCACTTTGTCTTTAAAATGTGGACACTAGAACCGTACACAGCATTCTAGTATCGGTCTCACCAATGCATATACAGGCGAAATCATCTCCCTATTCCTGCTTACTACTCCCCTGTTTATACTATACATCCAACGATCACACTAGCCTTGTTTTGCCACCTCGTACTGGGAGCCCAGGTTCTGTTTTTCACTATGACCCCCCTTCAAGGTTTTTCAGGTTGGCTTGACATGACCTGTTTTCCATAAAACCATGTTGACTGGCATTAATTATATTCCTATTCTTTAATTCTTTATTAATTGAATCCCATACAATCTTTTATAATTTACCTTGGCTTGATGTCAAGCTAACTGGCCTGTAGTTCCTGGGTCATCCTGTTTGCCCTTTTAGAATATTGTGACAACACTAGCCCCTTCCAGTCTTCCAGAATTTCGCTGATATTCCAAGATTTATTTAAAATGTTCATAAGTGATCCAGACATCTCCTGTGCCAGCTCCTTTAGGATTCATGGATGCAGGTTATCCGGGGCTGCTAATTTAAAAACCTTTATCCCTAGTAGATATAGTCTAACTTCCTCGGTTACTAATGGACTGGAAAATACTTCATCATTCCGCTTCTTTCTAAATACAGAACAAATATTTATTGAACACTTCTGCCTTTCCCTCCCTGCATTAGCAACAATTTTACAGTCTCCATTTAGTAATGGGCCTATACCATTGCTAAAATTTCTTAATATATTCTCTTGTTGCCTTTCAGTAATGTTGAAGTTGGATAACTCATAAAGCTGAAGCTACAAATTTAATACTTGGTTTGTTTTGTAAAAATTATAACATTAAAACAAGTCAGATTGGTAAATTCTGTTGTTTTTAACCTGTGAACATACGAAGTTGGCAAGTTCACATGGAGAGGATAAAACTTGACATCCCTCTGCTGGTTAACATTAACATGTTTAACTGTGCAGTTGTGATTCAAGAAACTTTTATAAGCTGCAGTGGCAAAGCAAGCAGTGCTCATGGCTCCATAGATTAAAAAAATGGGGAGGAGGATGATTTTTTTATGTGTGCGTTTGCGTCTGCGTGTGGTTGGTTTTAAACAGCCTCAGGAAAGTTTAAGGAAAAACTGCTTTTACTGCATAGTTAAGAAATCACACTTTAATTCCAGAGGTTAACGTTTGATCCCATGACATTTACTCTTCCACACTTCACATCTGATGGCAGAGAATAATGCATTTAATAGGGAAGAGAGGAATAGAAAGGACTACATATGTCTATGCTGTGTCGGTCCCAGGATATTAGAGACACAAGGTGGGTGAGGGAATACCTTTATCAGACCAACTTCAGTTGGTGAGAGAGAGTTTTCGTCAAGCAGAAGTTGGTCAAGTAATAAATATTACCTCTATATTTGTCTAAGCGTTTGGGAACTATCTAACTTTAGGAATTTTTTAGCTTTGAGTGTTGGATTTCTTAACCACAGATCTGCATTAATATGTGACTGTCTGCAGTTTAAAATAGTAAAAATATAAGAGTTCAAGAAATGCAGGTGATAATTAGATACTTCACCAGTTGATTAATCAATTTTTGTTTTTCCCAAGTTACTTTTGTAACAAATGTTAGCAAGTTATTATTAGGTACAGTTATAGTTAACAAGTTTTTGAAACTGAAGATATGCAGGCAGCTACACTAGAAATGGGTTTTTCAGTACAGCATTAATTATAGAACTTTGTTTAGTTATAATGATGTGTATGGTTTTGAATGTAACATAGGACATAACATTATCTTGAGTGTAGCATGTATTTTACTATAAACATTGAAATCTCTATTGCAGCCTACAGACAAGTATAATTATACAAAGATACACTTTAAAAATATAAACACAGTTTTGGTTTAGTATATGTTGGATACAATGGTCTTCCTTAAGCCTAAGCACAGAAACAAAAGCCTGCATTATTATAACAGAA
Organism: Trachemys scripta elegans; assembly: GCF_013100865.1. Lineage (NCBI taxonomy): Eukaryota > Metazoa > Chordata > Testudines > Emydidae > Trachemys > Trachemys scripta. The sequence goes on along the minus strand of NC_048306.1, from coordinate 102,858,660 downwards.
AGCCCAAGATGGGAAGTGATAAAATGGGTATTGAGTAGAGGGCTTTGTTAAAACTTAGCTGGTGTACTTGTAAAATTTCCATGTATTCATTAAATTCTTATGTCATTCTTATTGTTAGAGGTTGGTTAGTTGACTAAAGTGTTAAGCTTTGTTTGCCGTGACAAATTATAACCCTAACTCCTTTCAAAATATAGTTGGAAGATTCTGAACTTGAATAGTTCTTACAAATTGTATGCATTATCCAAATATTTATTCTACATTATGGGGATAAAGAATGATATTTAAGGGTGTCTGTGTACAGAAGAAACACTGCAGAATTATAAATAGCAGGGTCTTAAATTTCTGTAAAGATGTATTACTCAGTTTAGAAATGTCTTTCTGTCAGAGCCCCTTTTGCCCTCTTTATTTTATTTTTAGTAATGGGCTAGGATTTGTACTGAGACCAGTACTGTTCAATATATTCATAAGTGATCTGGGAAAGGGGTAAACAGTGAGGTGGCAAAATTTGCAGACAATACTACATTACTCAAGATAAGTAAGTCCAAAGCTGACTGCAAAGAGTTGCAAAGGGCTCTCACAAAACTGGGTGAGTGGTCAACAAAATGGCAGATGAAATTCAGTGTTGATAAATGCAAAGTAATGCACATTGTATGTATAGTTGGGATTATGTTTTCCGAAATGATGAGGTCTAATTTAGCTGTTACCACTCAAGAAAGATCTTGGAGTCATCGTGGATCGTTCTCTGAAACATCTGCTCAATGTGCCTCAGAACTCAAAATAACTAACAGAATGTTAGGAACCATTAGGAAAGGGATAGATAAGATAGAAAATACCATAATGCCATTATATAAATCTATGGTACACCCACACCTGGAATACTATATGCAGTTCTGGTCACCCCGTCTCCAAAAAGATACATTAGTATTGGAAAAAGTACAGAGAAGAGCAACAAAAATGATTAGGGATATGGAACAGCTTCCATATGAGGAGAGATTAAAAAGACCAGGGCTATTCATCTTAGAAAAGAGATGACTCGGCCAGGGAGATATGATAGAAGTCTAAAAAAATCATGAATAATGTAGAGAAGTGAATAAGGAACTGTTATTTATTCCAAGTACCACAAGAACTAGGGATCACCTTATGAAATTAATAGGCAGCAGGTTAAAAACAAACTTAAAGAAGTACTATTTCATACAGTGCACAGTCAGAGCGTGGAACTTTTTGCCAGGAGATGTTGTGAGGGCTGTTGCCTGATTCTGTAGTGGTTATTGATTATTATTGGTTTCCAGTTAATTACTAATTAAAGAACTGGGGATTGTAGGGTTCTAGGCCCAGAATCAAGGTTATCAGGTTCAGTGTCTGGTTGGGAATCCTCATGTGCACAATGGAGACGCACTCAGGGCAAAGAAAAACTTTATGCAATTTTATTAGTACTGTGACGGGTTGGATCACAGAAACCCCCTTGGGAACTGCCAATTGCTGTGCCAAGACTGGGAATCTAGCACCCTGTCTTGTTGAGCCAGACATTCCAGTCTGCTCTAGCACAGACCCAAGGTCTGAACCACGTGCCCCAAAGCTGCAGACTTAACTGAAAGCAACTTACAGAAGTGTTCCTGTCTTTAACACTCAGATGCCCAACTCCCAATGGGGTCTAAACCCCAAATAAGTCTGTTTTATCCTGTATAAAGCTTATACAGGGTAAACTCATAAATTGTTCTCCCTCTATAACTCTGATAGAGAGATATGCACAGCTGTTTGCCCGTCCAGGTATTAATACATACTCTGGGTTAATTAATAAGTAAAAAGTGATTTTATTAAATACAGAAAGTAGGATTTAAATGGTTCCAAGTAGTAACAGACAGAACAAAGTGAATTACCAAGTAAAATAAAATAGAACACGCAAGTCTAAGAAAACTGAATAAAGATAACACCTCACCAGTTCCAGTAAGCTTCCTTTTACAGACTAGTCTCCTGCTAGTCTGGGTCCAGCAATCACTCACATCTCCTGTAGTTACTGTCCTTTGTTCCAGTTTCTTTCAGGTATCCTTGGGGGTGGAGAGGCTATCTCTTTAGCCAGCTGAAGACAAAATGGAGAGATTTCACACAGGCTTAAATAGACTTTCTCTTGAGGGTGGAGACCCCCTCCTCTCTCCTGTGCAAAGTCCAGCTCCAAGATGGAGTTTTGGAGTCACGTGGGCAAGTCACTTGTCCATGCATGACTCAGTTTTTACAGGCAGCAGCCATTGCTTACCTGCTACCTTGTGGATTGGAGCCTCCCAAGATCCATTGTCCCTTAAGTGCTTCTTGATTGGGCACTTAATTTGCACATTCCTTTCTCCAGAAGCTGACCAAATGCTTTACAAAGGCTAATTAGAAATCAAGCCAACTAGCCAGGGAGCCATTGATCACCACCTGTTGAGCTCGATGATCTAGCCAGCTTTCTCTCCACCTTATAGTCCATTCATCCAGCCCATACTTCTTTAATTGCTGGCAAGAATACTGTGGGAGACCTTATCAAAAGCTTTGGTAAAGTCAAGGAATAACACGTCCACTGCTTTTCCGTCCTCCACAGACCCCGTTATCTTCTCAAAGAAGGCAATTAGGTTAGTCAGGCATGACTTGCCCTTGGTGAATCTATGCTGACTGTTCCTGATCACCTTCCTCTCCTCCAAGTGCTTCAGAATTGATTCCTTGAGGACCTGCTCCATGATTTTTCCAGGGACTGAGGTGAGGCTGACTGGCCTGTAGTTTCCCGGATCCTCCTCCTTCCCTTTTTTAAAGATGGGCACTACATTAGCCTTTTTCCAGTTATCCGGAACCTCCCCGGATTGCCATGAGTTTTCAGAGATAATGGCCAATGGCACTGCAATCACACCCGCCAACTCCTTTAGCACCTTCGGATGCATCTGGCCGCATGGACTTGTGATTGTCCAGCTTTTCTAAATAGTCCTTGTTGAACCTCACCAATCTAACCCCCAGTGTAGCCAGTGCTAGGTCAATGGAAGAATCCACCTCTCGGGGAGATGAATTAAGGACAGCCATGGGAGAGAGCCTCCAGTTGCTGTAGTAAGTGTCCACATTGAAGTGCTACAGCAGTGAAGTGTATCTTGGGAAGCATATAGACGGTCCTTGGGGTGATTCATGGGGGTGAGGTTGTAGAGTTTCTGTTGGATTTGTTTAGGGAAGGATTTGATGATATCCTTAAATTCCTGGGTGAATTGTAGAAAGGGATTTTCGAGTTCTTTAACTCAAAATTAAAGTGGTGTGTAAGAGTTGTTTCTTGGCCTCATTGACACAGTCGTCACAGTTGAGGACTATGACGATGACCCTCTTTGGATGCTGCTTTGATCACTATGCAGTGGTTGGATGTCTAGGACTGCATAGCTGTCCTCTAGGGAATGGAGAGATTGTTGTGGCTGTGATATTTAAGAATTTCACAGTTGATTTTTTTTCTCCCCTGAAGCAATTGATGTAATGATCAAGTGTATGGTTTTGTCTGCTGTAGGGTGTTCAGTCAGGTGTTTTTTTTTTCTTTTCTTATGACTGTTAGTGGGGATATGGTTGTTGTGGGTGCTGGTGTCTTTGTTGTGAAGGAATTCTCTGAGGTGGAGTCAGTGAAATAATTCTTCTAGTTCTCCACATATTATAGAATCATAGAATATCCGGGTTGGAAGGGACCTCAGGAGGTCATCTAGTCCAACCCCCTGCTGAAAACAGGACCAATCCCCAATTAAATCATTCCAGCCAGGGCTTTGTCAAGCCTGACCTTAAAAACCTCTAAGGAAGGAGAGGTTTCAGAGTAGCAGCCGTGTTAGTCTGTATCCGCAAAAAGAACAGGAGTACTTGTGGCACCTTAGGCCTTGGCTACACTTACCCGCTAGTTCGACAGCTGGAAATCGAACTTCTGGGTTCGACTTATCGCGTCTAGTCTGGACGCGATAAGTCGAACCCGGAAGTGCTCGCCGTCGACTGCGGTACTCCAGCTCGCCGAGAGGAGTACCGCGGAGTCGACGGGGGAGCCTGCCTGCCGCGTGTGGACCAAGGTAAGTTCGAACTAATTCGAACTAAGGTACTTCGAACTTCAGCTACGTTATTCACGTAGCTGAAGTTGCGTACCTTAGTTCGAATTAGGGGGGTAGTGTAGACCTGGCCTTAGAGACTAACAAATTTATTAGAGCATAAGCTTTCGTGGACTACAGCCCACCTCTTCGGATGCATATGCATACAGGTGGGCTGTAGTCCACGAAAGTTTATGCTCTAATAAATTTGTTAGTCTCTAAGGTGCCACAAGTACTCCCATTCTTTTTAAGGAAGGAGATTCCACCACCTCCCTAGGTAACCCATTCCAGTGCTTCACCAACCTCCTGGTGAAAAAGTTGTTTCTATTATCCAACCTAAACCTCCCCCACTGCAACTTGAGACCATTACTCCTTGTTCTATCATCTGCTATCACTGAGAATAGTCTAGATCCATCCTCTTTGGAATACCCTTTCAGGTAGTTGAAAGCAGCTATCAAATCCACCCTCGTTCTTCTCTTCTGCAGACTAAACAATCCCACTTCCCTCAGCCTCTCCTCATAAATCATGTGTTCCAGCCCCCTAATCATTTTTGTTGCCCTCCGCTGGACTCTCTCCAATTTTTCCACATCCTTCTTGTAGTGTGGGGCCCCAAACTGGACACAGTATTCCAGATGAGGCCTCACCAATGTCGAATAGAGGGGAATGATCACGTCCCTCAATCTGCTGGCAAAGCCCTTATTTATACAGCCCAATATTCCGTTAGCCTTCTTGGCAACAAGAGCACACTGTTGACTCATATCCAGCTTCTTGTCCACTGTAACCCCTAGGTCCTTTTCTGCAGAACTGCTGCCTAGCCATTCGGTCCCTAGTCTGTAACAGTGCATGGGATTCTTCCGTCCTAAGTGCAGGACTCTGCACTTGTCCTTGTTGAACCTCATCAGGTTTCTTTTGGCCCAATCCTCTAATTTGTCTAGGTCTCTCTGTATCCTATCCCTACCCTCCAGCGTATCTACCACTCCTCCCAGTTTAGTGTCATCTGCAAACTTGCTGAGAGTGCAGTTCACGCCATCCTCCAGATCATTAATGAAGATATTGAACAAAACCAGCCCCAGGACCGACCCTTGGGGTACTCCACTTGATACCAGCTGCCAACTAGACATGGAGCCATTGATCACTACCCGTTGAGCCTGACGATCTAGCCAGCTTTCTATTCACCTTATAGTCCATTCATCCGCCCATACTTCTTTAACTTGCTGGCAAGAATACTGTGGGAGACCGTATCAAAAGCTTTGCTAAAGTCAAGGAATAACACATCCACTGCTTTCCCCTCATCCACAGACCCCGTTATCTCCTCAGAGAAGGCAATTAGCTTAGTCAGGCATGACTTGCCCTTGGTGAATCCATGCTGACTGTTCCTGATCAGTTTCCTCTCCTCGAAGTGCTTCAAAATTGATTCTTTGAGGACCTGCTTCATGATTTTTCCAGGGACTGAGGTGAGGCTGATTGGCCTGTAGCTTCCCGGATCCTCCTCCTTCCCTTTTTAAAAGATGGGCACTACATTAGCCTTTTTCCATCATCTGGGACCTCCCCCGATCTCCAGGAGTTTTCAAAGATAATGACCAATGGCTCTGCAATCACATCCGCCAACTCCTTTAGCACTCTCAGATGCAGCGCATCCGGCCCCATGGACTTGTGCTCGTCCAGTTTTTCTAAATAGTCCTGAACCACTTCTTTCTCCACAGAGGGCTGGTCACCTCCTCCCCATGCTGTGCTGCCCAGTGCAGCAGTCTGGGAGCTGACCTTGTTTGTGAAGACAGAGGCAAAAAAAGCATTGAGTACATTAGCTTTTTCCACATCCTCTGTCACTAGGTTGCCTCCCTCATTCAGTAAGGGGCCAACACTTTTCTTGACCTTCTTCTTGTTGCTAACATACCTGAAGAAACCCTTCTTGTTACTCTTAACATCTCTTGCTAGCTGGAACTCCAAGTGTGATTTGGCGTTCCTGATTTCACTCCTGCATGCCTGAGCAATATTTTATACTCCTCCCTGGTCATTTGTCCAATCTTCCACTTCTTGTAAGCTTCTTTTTTGTGTTTTAAGATCAGCAAGGATTTCACTGGTAAGCCAAGCTGATCGCCTGCCATATTTACTATTCTTTCTACACATCAGGATGGTTTGTTCTTGCAACTTCAATAAGGATTCTTTAAAATACAGCCAGCTCTCCTGGACTCCTTTCCCCCTCATGTTATTCTCCCAGGGGATCCTGCCCATCAGTTCCCTGAGGGAGTCAGAGTCTGCTTTTCTGAAGTCCAGGGTCCGTATTCTGCTGCTCTCCTTTCTTCCTTGTGTGTCAGGATCCTGAACTCAACCATTTCATGGTCACTGCCTCCCAGGTTCCCATCCACTTTTGCTTCCCCTACTAATCCTTCCCAGTTTGTGAACAGCAGGTCAAGAAGAGATCTGCCCCTAGTTGGTTCCTCTGATAGTATGGTATCAGGTTCTGTGGTGGGGCAGAATTACTGTTTCTTGGAGAGAACAGACAGTTCAGCTCTGCTGAGGGGTAATTTTGGTAAGTTGATGATGTTGAAGTGCCATGTAATGTCCATGTGCTGAGCCCCAGTTGTGGTTTCTCCTGGAGATGCTGTTCTGTGGGTTGTGGAGTTCTTGTAGTTGGCTCCACTTTGTTTTTGTGTTGCATGGCTGTTATCTGGGTTTTTTGATAATTATTTTCGGTTTACAACAATCTATAACGTACTAACCCTTCTTTGTCCTATGATTAGAGATGTTATCTGCCAACTTCATCTTGAATGGTCTCTTGCAACACGTGTTAAGTTCTTATTTGTTCCACCTTGTATTTATCTGTGGCATTCCAATTACCTTTCTCAGACCTGAAGAAATAGCTCTGTGTAAGCTCGAAAACTTCTTTCTTTCACCAACAGAAGTTGGTCCAATAAAATATATTACCTCCCCCACCTTGTCTCTCTTAACTATAGTAAGGCAGGTGGTGTTCTGTGACCCCCACTTTTCTTGCTGACCAGTATTCTTGTTGTTTTGTGCTCTGCCTGTGTGTCATATCCACCGATTGTTTCTTATTCTTAGGTTTAAATAGGTAGCCTGTTATTATATGCATTCAGCCATGGACTCAAGTTAATACCCCTATCTTTTGGTGTTCCTTTAGAATCTATTGTGATTAGTAACTTGATTTTTATATGTTCTATGAAAAATGCACTTCCAGCAAGCACAGAGTCCTTTAACACCATGCTGGTTTATTTCTGATTCCTAAGGAAGAGTGCTTTATAACCACTTGAATTATGAACACCAGTTTTTGCAGCACCTTGAAGGTCTCCCTATTCAGGCATTGATCAAGCCAACTCCTGTTTACTACAATATCTAATGGGTTTCTAATCGGGTGTACCATTGCCATGTCATTGATTAACTTTTTTTTTACAACATTTTTGTGGAGCAAAAATAATAATATATATATATTTTTCTACTTCACCTGTGCCCACTGATGATTTTTTTGTGGGTATCTTGTATTGTGTGCTTAGTCATATAAAAATGTTGAGCTCAAAGCTGCTCACTGTAAATACAAGGAAGGGTTTGGTCAGAAGCATAATATCCTATATGCGTGTAGCCATGCAGATAACATCAGGGCTCATGCATGCACATGAAACTATGTCCTAGGACCCTAGTGAGCTGTTGTACTAGTTTGAATAGAGTGAGCTGTACCAACAGTCTGATGGCTGGAGTCATACCCTCTGTACAAATCCAATTAAAGTTTTTCAATTGTTCCCCTTCCATCCTCCCCTCGGCCAACCCTCCCCCCCCCAAACCAAACCCAAACCCAAGCAGTGCCAAATGTTCTGCGATATTTTAATCTTTTGATAACACAGTTTGAAAAGCCCTTGGAGACTTTTTTAGATTTTAGACAAAATAGTTCATTGGCAGGACTTCCCTTGTAGATAGGGTCTCAGTTATTAAGAACTGCATTGTGGAGCTCATGATAACAAAAGCATTTGGAGAGGACGGGTGATAGACTGCTACTGGTAAGAGAAACTTTTTTTTGTTACTTAAATGCTGTTCCAAAGATCTGAGAAGCAGTTGAACAAAAGATGTTTAAGATTAAACTTCTTTTTTTCACCATTAAACTAAGAAAATAAAAATACTTACATAATTAAAACAGACTAAGAAGGGGATGGTATTGGAGGATCTAACTACATGGCAAAACACTTCAGACAAACAAAAAGACGAAATCCCCCCTCCCCCCCCCAACATACTGGTGCCTATGTTGCCATCTTAGAACGTAGTATTGTATACATCCAGGCACCGGGAATGTCTCTCTTCAAAACTTCATTCTTTCCTCTTGTGTGGAGATATCCTTCCCAAGATTAGAGGTTCTCTCATTTTCTCCTACCATTCTGCAATTTTCAGTTAACTTGTTTTTTCCAGTTCTTTAACTTATGGCAACCGCTCATGCTTTCAGCAGAAACTCATACCTGTGACAAATGTTCAGCATTGTTGACTTAAAATCCTTTCCATACAAAATTGTTACAAATATTCTCTACAAACTATACAGAATCTTAGAAAGTTGATTTCAGAACCAAAGAAAATAGTCTAATAATGGTCCTCAGGAATCTCATTAGACTTTAAAAAGTCTTTTGATAGATAAATTACCATGAAATGTTAATTTTAACAGATTTTGTATATTTGTGCCTTTTTGTCTCATTTGCACATTAGTGCAAATTAACGTTTGAAATGAGGAATTGAGAATATTAGGAGGAGAATATAGTCACTCTTTGTATAATGGCTGAATACAGCTAGAACGCTTTTAACAATACCACATTTATTAATGTTGCCCAACTTTGTAGCAGAGGACTATATTGGCAAGCTGCTAGGAACATAAGCGCTTAAACCAATTTGATATAATTTTTAATTTGTGTCTATTTGTATTCACTGTGATGCATTTAGAATAAGTAAAACATATAAATAAAACTTGCTGTTCTTAAACTGTCGCTACTTGCTTTTTCTTCACTTTCTCTTTCTCTTCACATCTGCCATCTTGTTTCTCATGTCATTTTTTCAGTCTACTTCATTCTGCCTTTTATTGGGTTCCCTCAGCTTCCCTTTATTATTATTATTTTTTTTTTGGCCACTCTTCCTGTTCACACTGCTTTCCTTTATTCTCCTTCCTTCTAATCTTGACTCTCTTTTCTCCATGCTGTTGATGGAGCCAGCTGAACCTTGGCCTTTTCCTCAGGTCCATGGCTGCCTGAAGACCAAAGTGACTGGCTCTTTACCAGGGACACGCTTGGCAAAGAAGGGGGTTGATCCATTACCACTGCTGCTATTTGCAGGTGTCTGTTTCTGTTCCTTTCTATGACTTAGCTAATCAGCAGGGAGCAGAGCAAGCGTCCACTCCCTGCTTTTGGATGGCCTTCAGATTCCAGGAGCTGCTTCATCTGGAGCCCAGCTAGAGGGTGGGGAGATGTAGGGAGAGAGCAGCTGGCAGTGGTGAGATGAAGGAATTTTATCTGCTTAACATTAATTTATGCTAGGGAAGTTTTGAGGACACACTACTTGTACTAACTGTTTGAATATTTGAGGTTGTGTCCTGATCCTGCAAACTCTGATTCATGTGAGTAGTTTTTACTCAGGGAGTCCCATTGGAAATACTTATGAAAGTTATGAGACAAGGTTTGCAGAATTGAACATTTAATTTGCAAATTGCAGCAACTTTTTGATATTTACAGGGTGAGGGTGTGTTCATGTATTTACATTGGAATGCATATATTTGTTGTTGTGGGTTCTGGTGGCTAGACAGCATGGTGTATGCATGTTTGAATTAGAAAAGAAGATAGAACTTATATGAGGGAGTAGTTTGTTATATTTGTATTAATTTTTAAAGTAACAGTCTTATTTCTGAAATAGGATTTTCAGTACCAAAATGAAAACTCTGTATCAGCGTACTTTGCCTTTTTTGTTACTTTTTGAATGCCTAGCAGTATAATAAAATACACTTAGATTATCTGTGCCATGTGGTTTGTGGAATGAGTCCCAGTTTAAGAATGTAAATTGATCCAGATTTGCAAACAGATATGCAAATATGAATAATCAAATACCATTTATTCCTCTCCCCCTCAGTGCTTTCTCGGTACCATTTATTCTTCTGCCCCTCAGTGCTGGCAACTGTTTGCTTTGGCTCGCTGTTCTCAGCAAGACTCGAACTCTGCCATCAGGCACTGAGACTGATAGTGCAGCCGAGTAACGTGCATACTTTTTTTTAGGGCTGGAGCAAGTTAGTTCCAGCATGATAAATGGAAATCTTTTCTCACTTTTCTCACGATTGCTGTGAACTTTACTATAAACTATAATTCATTAGGCACCAAAAACTTTTCTGGTTATACAAACTGATTTAAAAAAAAAAAATCCTGTGATTTATCTGTTGTGGGTACATAAACTTGCATTTGACATGTGTTGTTAATCTAATGGTCAATTTTGTTAGAAACCATTAATTAATTTAGGGCAGTTTTTACTAATAAAATTTCCAAGATATTTTCCTCAGTTAAAAAGATTCTTCAAAATTAATCTGCTGTGTAGTGAAGAACGTACAGGTGACAATTTTAATAAACTCAAATACCAGGTTTTAGAGAGAACTTTGTTTAACTGTTGTGTACTCCATGGAGCAGTGGTGTGCATTTGAAATTTAAAAAAAAAAAAAAAAAAAGTGAAGTCAAACTAGAGTCAGAAATTTACACCAATGGTTCGATTTTAGTTGGTCATGTGATATAAAAATGTCAGTTTAGCAATGGAATGGGAAATTGAGTTTGTCGTATTTCTATTTTTATGACTGGAAGCCCTTTTAGCAATGTAGACACCTTGAATGACCAAAGTAAGTAGTCCAACTGGACTTTTAAAATTCAAATATTTTTATTAGGAGAAATCATTTTAGCTTCACAGGTTCTAAGAGGCCTGTCTTGTGCAGGCTTGTCAGTGAATAGTGCCAAAGCATAGTTTGAAGACAAATGGGGACTCTCTAGCTCTAGAGTACACTAAGTGTTAATACATTTTTCTGAATAATTTGTTTGTCGAGATTCTGCTTCCATTGGAGCTGTGACACCTAATATTGATTGACTTGGTTCAATCAAATGTGGGAGGACACTGACACAGTTATTCAGCTGACTAGAAGTGATATTTATTTAAAAAAAGATAATATAGAAATTATTTTTAATCTTTATTTCATAGTGAGGCTTCTATTATTATCTAAGAACTTGATCCTGCAAAGAGCTCCCTGCAGATGGACTCCTGCACCCATTTGGATCCCAGTTGACTTCAGTGGTGGTCTGTGTTGGAACATGGGCTGCCTGCACAGTTCTCCAAGAGGGATCAAGGCCTAAGCATACAATAATACAAGTTCTATTACAGGTCGGGGTGGAAGCACTCCCAATAATGCTGCCTGATGGTTCCCTTCACTCTGTTTTCAGTCATTTTTAACTTTGCCAAACTTTAACCATTTGGGTTGATATTTCAGCTAAAATGGTTCAGTCATTTCTGAGAATGAAGCTAGGGAAAAACATGTTGTTTTGTCCATACTAAAAAATTCCAGTGACCTTCTTTGAGAAGCTCTTGCACCTTTATGCTTTGGAGCAGTGACTTGAATTTTGGCCGAGAGGCAGCCTTTGTGGCAGGGATATATGCCTGTACCCCGATATAACGCTGTCCTCGGGAGCCAAAAAATCTTTCCGTGTTATAGATGAAACCGCGTTATATCGAACTTGCTTTGATCCGCCTCCCCGGAGCACTGCTTTACTGCGTTATCTCTGAATTCGTGTTATATCGGGTCGCGTTATATCAGGGTAGAGGTGTATATGCCTTTTGCCTTCCGCGTGAAAATCTCTCAAAATTTTGCCAAGTGATAAGTCTTTGAAACATCTCAGTTCACACATGCTCAGTTTTGACTTGCTAGTGCTTTGCAGCTATTCTCTGAAGATCATGTATTCCTTGGACATGCGCCAGCCTAGGGCTGACTTTTACTGCAATTGCAGCTGTGGCTTGGCATGAGAACTGAGAGCAGGGTGCCTCTCGCCTCTACTCATGCCCCTGCCCCTGGCAGTGTGGAGGAAAAAGCTGCCTCATTCAAATGCAGAAGGGACAAGAAGTGGAAAGGAGTGGGGTGGGAAGTGATTGGGGAGAGGGGGCAGTGCACTGCCAAGGCAAGGGGATTGGGACTGAGAGCTGGTGGGGTGGAGGGAAAGACTCGGAGCAAGAGAGGGAAACGGTTGGATGAGAACTGGGAACCCCTGGGGGTGAGGAAAGGAGTTGGAGCAGAGGGGATACAAGAGTCTGAATGCTGGAAAGGAGAGAAATGGGACTGGTTGTGCAGAGAGACTGAAAAAGGATCCTGGGGTGAGGGATGCTGATGTTGGACAAAGGTCCTGGGGAGGGAGATGGGGAGCCAGTGGGGCTGAGGAATGTGGGCAGGAGTAACTGGAGGCCGAGGTGGAGAGAGATCGGATGAGGTGCAGGAGAGGGGAAACTGGGACTGGCTGGCCAAGCAGATTGGAAACAAAGAGTCGGAGGGGTTGGGAGGGAGTGGGCATGGGTGGTCAAGGAGCCTGGGACTAGGATGAGAAGTCTGAGATGTGAGGAGTGGGACTGACTAGGTGAGGAGGGTAGAACTGGGACAGGGAACTAAAGGTGGGAGAGAGACAGGACAGGGGCAGATTGGAGGGGATGGAGCAGAAAGGGTCACGCTTTAGAGGAAGTGGGCAGAAGAGTCTGTGCCCGCTAGAGCACACTCCCCTCCAGAGCCTGGCATGGGATCCCAAGATGCCTGAGTGTCCTCATTCCTCTGCTGTTAGGAAATAGCTGTAAGACCCACTGACAAAGTGGCCCATCCCCCTCTAGAGCTGGCTCACATAGAGGATGACATAAGAACATAAGAACGGCCATACTGGGTCAGACCAAAGGTCCATCCAGCCCAGTGTCCTGTCTGCCGACAGTGGCCAATGCCAGGTGCCCCAGAGGGAATGAACAGACCAGGTAATCCTCAAGTGATCCATCCCCTGTCGCTCATTCCCAGCTTCTGTCAAACAGGGGCTAGGGACACCATCCCTGCCCATCCTGGCTAATAGCCATTGATGGACCTATCTTCCATGAATTTATCTAGTTCTTTTTTGAACCCTGTTATAGTCTTGGCCTTCACAACATCTTCTGGCAGGGAGTTCCACAGTCTGACTCTGCGTTGTGTGAAGAAATACTTCCTTTTGTTTGTTTTAAACCTGCTGCCTATTAATTTCATTTTGGTGACCCCTAGTTCTTGTGTTATGAGAACCATGCCAGCAGATCTTGGGTGTAAAAAGGTTGGAGACCACTGCTCTACAGTTTCTTCCACACTATCCCTTGTCATAGAATCATAGGACTGGAAGGGACCTCAAGAGGTCATCTAGTCCAGTCCCCTGCACTCATGGCAGGACTAAGTATTATGTAGACCATCCCTGACAGGTGCATCAAAAACCCAGAAATAATCCTATGGCCATCACTTCTCAATTCTTGATGTCTGGTGTGTACCCTGCAAGAAACTGTCCATCTGTTATGGCTAGGATGAAAGTCCATTAGATAGTTAATATTTAATTGTAAAAGAGAGCACCTTTCTAATGAGACAGAAACATCAATGTGGGCACCTAATAAACTCACATAACTGTGTGACCATACTACTGTTACCCTTGTCACCCTCCACTTTCCTCCTTCTCTTTTGTTTGTTACTCACTTCTTGTCTTTATTTGAGTTTGGAAATGCTTTGTCCGGGCAGGGACTGTCTTTCTGTACATTTGTTCAGCACCCAGCGTGGTATAGGCCTGCTCCTGAGTGGGGCCCTTGGGTGCTGTCACAATACCAAAAAAAAAAAAAAATTGGTAAGAATTTCTAATTCTTGTGTTCTGTTCGGTACTGCTCTCCAGCTGTGCATTTCCACCTCCATAAGAATCTAAAAATACAGTTCATACTAAGGATATATAATGGTGTGTATGTTTACCGAGGTGCTTTAGTCTTGATATTAGAATATAATAATAATAATTAATAATAAATAAAAAAATCAGTTAGAGGTGTCAACCAATTTCAAGTTGAAATTAAAGCATAGCTTTATGGCCAGGGCACTGAACTTAGAGTGAGGAGATTTGGGTTCACTTCTTGGTTCTGCCACAGATTTCCTGAGTGACCTTGGGCAAATCACGTAATCTCAATGTATCTTGGTTCCCCATCTTTAGAATGAAGATATTTCCATACGTTACAAGGGTGTTGTGAGATTAAATTCACTAATATTAGTGAGGCATCTAAGTAGCTAGAAGTACATTTTTAGTTATATCTGTTTACATTTGTCAAATAACAGTTTATAGACTTCTAGAATAAAATTGGGTTTTGAAAAATAATTTTAAAGTTTAACTATTTTAGTGGGCACTTCTGTATATTGAACAGCAAAATACTTCAACATCTACTATGGTCACAAATTCTGTTAAGAGTTGGATGAAAGCAGGTTGTGTCAGTGCATTTCATGTACATGCACGTTGTGAATGTAGTTATGCTAATGACACATCAGAAGTTAATGCATGTACACAGTAGTCAAAATATTGCTTCAATGGTGGTTTTTTTTTTCTTTTTTTGTTTTTCTTTTTTTGTTTTTTTTAAATACTTCTCTTGCTAGAGGTCTTCCGGTATCTGAAGTTGAGAAGTTTCTTATCTCAGTAAACATGGAAAAGGAAGAAAAGAAGATTGTCAATACAGGCGAGGAGGATGAGATGGTAATCAGTTTTATGGTCTCGTTTCACAAATTGAAGAAAATGTTGTTTTTCTGTTTGGGGCATATTGCTTAAGGCACAGTCCCCATGAGCCCCCCCGTGCAAGGCTGGGGCTGGCATTGCTGCTTGCCTGCTCCCTGTCCCGTGCGAGGGGCTGGCATTGCTGCTTGCCTGCTCCCTGCTCTCCCCCCCCCCCCTTGCGAGGGGCTGGCCTTGTAGCTCAACCCCCACCCTGCATGTTCCTCTGCATCCAACTTGTTTGACCAAAGTGAGCATCTGTCCCACGTGCTCTGGCCAACTGATCAAGTTGGCAAGAATAAATGGGACAAACACAAATTTTTTCCAAAAAAGTCAGGATGGCTGGGACAGGGCTTAAAGAAGGGACTGTCCTGGCCAAAACCCTAAAAAAAACCCTTTTGACAAAAGTAAGAGCTCTAGCAATTAGAGTGTAATGATGTTTCAAAAAGAGATTTTGCAAATACTGTTCAGTGTTCATATTTTCATAAATGTGAATGATGCTGGTGGGTCCCAGTGACAGCTTCCATTTCACTGATACGTCAGAGCAGGAAATTTGTTCCGTGTAATCTGAGACAGAGGAAATACAGCTCAGCATCTGAAAGTTTCCTTTGTGTTACTGCACTGAAACACTTAGGCCTTGGCTACACTAGCGCTGTATAACGCTGCAACTTGCTGCGCTGAGGGGTGTGAAAAAACACCCCCCTGAGCGCAGCGAGTGGAGTGCTGTACGGCGCCAGTGTAATCCGAGCCTGCAGCGCTGCAAGCTACTCCCCTCGGAGAGGTGGAGCACATACAGCGCTGCGAGAGCTCTCTCGCAGTGCTGGCGGCGCGACTACTCGTACTTCACAGCGCTGCCGCCCGAGTGTAGCCAAGCCCTCAGTTCATTCCTTCCTCCCATTCCCAACTACCCCCTTTTTATTTCTTCCCCAGAGAATGAAACCCATTTGTCAGTCAGCCTGATTTAAATCAGCAAAGTGTTGATTTAAGTCCTCGATTTTAATCAACTTGTACTAGTTATTTTCTAAAGAAGATGCTTTTTCATTGGTTGATATAATAACAGTTAAAACATGCTGAGTTACAGCTAAATAGAGCCTTTACACTAGATTTGGTACACTTTTGTTCCCTGCCTGGGAGGGTACACTATAACTATATACCTTTATTGAAGCAATTATAAAGCTTAATATTTTCAGATTATTAATTGTACATTTTAGTATGTTAGAAAATGGTGAATGATGTGCTGTTTTATAGATAATTAACCTTTTGCTCATGATTTGTGTCATGTTGCATTAGGATGGTAACTGAAACTTAATTAAACACCCAAAACAGCGTATAAAATGTATTTTTATTAAACAAAACAAGCCCTTACTACAATACATGACCTATAGTGCCCTATTTATAAAGCTTGACCTAAAAATTAGATGTTTTACCCCTGATTCTTTCTTTATATAGAAAAGCAGTCTTTAACTCAAGGATTTTGATAGAGGCTCATGTATTCAGCATATTTTTTTTTATTGTTGTAAGACATTATAATTTTAGGTCTTAACATGTTTTGTATTAAATTCAGATTTCATTTTAACAGGTTTATTTAAAAAACTATATAATTTAAATAAAATAAAAAAGAAGATTAAAATCATTCCCACCCCCCCAAATTATCAGTTTTATCCACCCTAGTTTGTTGTCTCATTGTGAGCAGAAAGAAGTATACTAAACTGTTCCCAGCAGTTGTTGGGGTGTAGAGCAGGCTTGCATGCCATATCCAGTTACATCTTCAGAACCATGGACCAGAACCAGGTCCTTAAAAACTAAAGGTTAGATTGTAACGTAAGTTTCCCTGCATAACTGCCTCAGGAGCAGTCCAGGGAGGAGTCTGTGTCTGTATTGCAGTGTTTTTAAATTGGTGTGTATGTAGCACTTCTGTGGGTTTTAATGAGTCTATGTGCAGCGTTGAACAAAAGCAGTAGCCACAATATAATGAATAAACTTTTTTGAACCCTCCCCCTAGCAAGGAAAAGGAGGAAAAACCTTTGAAATATGACACATTTATCTGCCACAGTTTGTAACAGGTTACTCCTGAATTTTTCAGCCAAAGCAATTAAGGATATCTTTGTTCATTATTTGTTTCCCTGTTTCCATACAGGAGATTTATGGTTATAATCGGTGCCACTGGAAGCTAGTTTTAGTTGCTATAGGGGTGCTTTGTACTGGTGGCTTCCTCCTCCTTCTCCTCTACTGGATGCCTGAGTGGCGTGTGAGAGCAACGTGCAAAAGGACTACACTTAAAGACTGTGAAGTGGTGCTACTGAGAACGACTGTAAGTTTGTACACTGAATGTGCTCTAGTTTTGTGAATGCAGTGTTTGAAACAGAAAAGTTAGAGGTGGTAGTTGTCAGCTCTCAGGCTTGTAACCTTAGTGATATTACTTCCTTTGCATCACAGTTTATAAATAAATGATCAGGGTAGTTTGCCAGTTGTAAGCAAATTGAAAACATGAAGGAGGCTTTGGGGTAAATTAAATCATGAGGACTTCAGAAAAAATACTCTATTTGCTATGAAAATTGTAAAAGATTGTACTCTGCTTGTGTAGCTTTGTGTGTGAAAAGAATGGTGAATATCCAAAGGACGTTTGCTGTTATTAGTAAGGACTTTTGATACTTTAGTATTTTGTGTTTGCCTAAATAAGTAATAGAAACTAAATAGCATTCAGTGAAACTTTTTAACATCTTCGCTAAGAGGATTTTTCAAAAGGTTTGATAGTCATGCACTCATTATTCCATATTGTTTGCATTCATAACTCTATTAAATAGTTGAGAAAAATAAATATCAAGAAATTGATTTTACTCTCAAGAAAGGATGATTATAAGGTAGGTGCACAGGCAAAATATATGAAAAATATACAGGCAATATCTTGACAGTGTCCTTTTTAGCTAAAGCAATATTGCTGTAGAATTTAATTTGTGTATGTAAATGTCTAAAGAAGACTATCTTCCTCCAAGATTTACTCCTCATATCCTACTTAGTTTTCTTTTGTATAGAAGATTTCAGGAACTGATTAGACCTGGTTTTGGAAGGCCGTGAGCTAAGGCTGTTGCTGCACCAGCCTCAGAGTTTTGTATAGCATAATATAGAGGTTCTCAAGCTACCGTCAGTGATGTGCAGAACAGCTTCTGTCACAATGGTGCAACATCCATCACGCATCTAACAAAAATGCTTTCTTCTAGTTGTGGCCCTCGTTCAGGACTGCTAGGATTTCCAGCAGCTTTTCTGCTCATTTCTAACCCTTAAGAAAGCTCTGCACAGCTTTTCATGTCTTTCTTTCTCCAATGTTTCTTTGATGTAAATTCAGCCATGAACAAATGTTCAGATAACACCAAATTGGAGAGGCAGTCTAGATAGAAGAGGACAGAAATAAACTACAAAGTGACATGGAGAGGTTAAAGCATCAGGGATTGCAGGTTATGAGTGGATATCTGGTATTAATTACTTAATTAAACCAATGTCAAGTCCTGTAGAAAGGAAGAGGATATAAACAGGAGAAGTGGAAAATGTGGGGACAAAGCTATGCAACACTATCTTCATATTAATGCGAGATTATTTGCATCCATTCTACTTATTCCCACATATATTATATATGAAACTATCTCTGGCACCCCAGGGGCTAGAAGTAGGTGTTCAGGATCCCATTGGGAAACTGGAAATCTCCCTCTTCCAATGGTATAAAGCTTATGTATAGGAAAGTTTGTTACTGACCCAAGGCTAGATCTTGCTTGTTTTGGGCTTTGGTCAGGTGTAATTTTCGGGAAGACTCCACGTTTTACAGGATAAAGTTTCTCTGGCAGATTAATTGCAAAATAAAATGGTAGCTGCTGTCTGTTAATGAATTTTGAAAGCTAGAATAAGGCCCAGAGTAGTTGGTTTCCTGGGCAGGAGGAGGCAGACACAGGTGTGTAGTAAATTTATCACATAATTCTGCAATTTATCACATGGCTTTGCCACTTCACATGGACATCACCTCCACATTTGGGAGTGCTATGCATGTATGAATTAATCCCCCCCCCCGATACTTTTAAAAATTAAGGTTGAAAGTTTCTGCGGAACACTCACAAAAAGTGCCACTGTTTCTATACAATAAAGCTTATACTTCAGAATAGCCCAGAAATAGAAAAACAGGGAGCTGAATAGTTAAGGGGAGCAGTCATTTCACTCATGCTATTCCTTCTGTATCTCCTATCCCCTATACCAGTGACACCCCCCCCACACTTAGCGTAAACCAGTCCCCCTCGTGCTCTGAAATAATAAATTATTGTTGAATATATGGAAGAAATACCATGCCATTTATTTATAAAAACCGAAAGATTCCAAAACTGAGTCTGAGGGTTCACTAGCACACCTCAGAGCTTTGAAAGTTTTCTGCTAGTGTTATGTGGAGTTAGTGGTAAAATGTTTTTATAAATAAAAGGGAAAACCTTGTCCTTGGGGTAATTTGGTATCAATCCCATGGTGTCTTTCATTTCTGTAAGTATATGTGGACCTTGCTAATTGGATTGTTTTCCACCTGACATTGGTACTTATTAAAGAAAAGAAAGATGTCCCTCGGTTCACTTTTATACATCCTTACAAGGTATTAAACAGTATTCTGCAATTTGTTTCTCGATTAACAATTTTTTTCTTTGTTAGGATGAATTCAGGATATGGTTTTGTGCAAAGATTCGTATTGTGCTTTCTCTGGGAGACAACCCATTACAGAATCCTCAGTCTATTGAAGACAAAGTTTCAAATGGCCATAGTGGTCATTCATGTGAAAGCCCTGCTGAAGAGAATAGAAACGACCCAAACAAATATTCTCCTGTAAGTGGACCTGTGGTATCTGAATCCTTAATCTTCAAGGCAGCTATGAAAAGAATATATATTATTCACACACAGTACAATACATGTGACCTGCTTAGACTGCCAAAGAGGCCAGTTGGTTGAGGTAGGGAAATGTGCTCTTATATTTTAAGTCACAAAGTGTAACAGATCTTGTGCATCTGTATATTGTGGGATTAATGAAAGAATAAGACTATTGAAAAGTAAATGATCTTGTATAAAATATATTGTCAGTATTGGAGAGAGAGCACACAGGAAACATTTTGTATTTCATTTTTAAAACTTATAGTGTACCTAATTTAAGTTCAGTTTTGTTATAATTTTTTAACATGATACTAAATTAAATAGAAATCGGGTGTTGAACAATGCCAGCGTAATACCTAATTGCATGTATTTTCCTTACAGATTCGCTATTTCACACACCACAGCGTAATGTATTTCTGGAATGATGCAGTCCAAAGTTTTGACTTCAAAAAGTAAGAACACTTCTTTTTTACCCTTGCCTTGCAGAGCAAGTATACGTGTTTTCTTGGTAGCCATAACTGTGTTCCCAAAAAGCTTATAAAAAATGACAGTATTCCAGTACTGTTTTCCAATTCTGTTTTCTTGTGAATCTTTCTCTGGTTTGAGCCTTTTCCATCTCCCCAATGAACTTCAGGATTTTCTTGATTGCTAGCGGGGGTCTTGGTTAATCCACCGACTAGCACACCACATCTCTAAGAGTATGTCGACGCCTGGGGCTGTCCTGTGCCAGCTGATTTGGGCTTGCAGGACTGGGCTGTGGGGCTCGTTAATTGCAGTGTTGACATTCCAGCTCTGGTTGAGCTTGGCCATCTACACGGCAATCAAACCGTCCTGCGAGCCCAAGTTAGCTGGCACAGGCCAGCCCTGAGTTTTTAACTGCAATGTAGACATCTCCTAAGAAGGCTTGGTTTGTTGTTGGGGAAGAGGTGTAGCCTACCGACGTCCTCTGTGCCCCACTATATGTGTGTTCCTCCTTCCTGGCCCATGTTGAGCCATCCTGCCCTGAGGCACAGCTGGAGTTGGTGAGAATTCTGCATGTGAAATGTGAGTAAGCTTAGGTCCTCTGTCTGGATCAGGTGTCTAGGTGCTCAAAACTCTCTCAACCACTGTTTTGAATGACTTCCACTTCCTGGGATCACAGCGTTGGGGCCTATCACTTCTGAGACTTTTTATTTACATCTTATTTTGAGCAGAATCTGGTTGTAAGTACCTTAGCCATAACTCTGCTTTGGTGCCCTACGGAGCTGATAAGAGTAATTTTCTCTTTAATTTGAGTTAAGTTAGGAGAATATTTCTATAACTTTTGATTCTTGGAGGGTGTACTCTTGAGTGAGTCCACTCTGATTTACTTCTACATATCCCCTGTGCTCTAGGTCACTTGTGATTTTTTTTTTGTAGTGATCTGC
The DNA here is from genome assembly GCF_013100865.1 of Trachemys scripta elegans. Lineage (NCBI taxonomy): Eukaryota > Metazoa > Chordata > Testudines > Emydidae > Trachemys > Trachemys scripta. The sequence continues at coordinate 102,837,540 of NC_048306.1, read as the reverse complement.
AGTCTAAATTAGAGATGTAGGGGGAAAATGTGGAGGTCAAAGAGGGTAAGAGGGATCTTCACTCGTTTCCCAAAGTCAGGCAAGCCTGTGGATGCAAGCTGTTTCAGAAGCCCAGCATTAAGTGACATTTCTTTTTTTTGCAACTATTCAATATAGAGCGCACAGTGGAGGAATAGTCACCTCTTACATTGCTGTTCAGTCAGGTCCAAAGCAGAGGGAGGGAGGGATTACACCCCAGTGGCCAGTTATCCAGCTGTCCATAAATGTACCCCAGCCGTGCCACATTAATCCTGCTTTTGAGCTGGAACTCTCTCATTAGTAATAGAATGAGGTATGAAATTGGTCTGAAAATTGTTGCCCTAACAGTGCTTCCAGATGGAGTTACAGCCCCAGATGCTTTTCCCGAGCGTTATTAGCTCCACCGCCTCCCTCATTCAGTAGTGGTGCACGGGGCATCAGGGTTCAAGAAGAAAGTTACCAATGTCAGGCCCTGCAGATAAGCTTTTCCTTTCATGCTGAAAGGCAAAACGAACACACGGTCCCATTTTTCCACTTTCAAACAGCAGCTTGCTACAGTGAGAGATTCAGACAGCTCAAAGGCTTAGCCACTGTCTTAACCATACTTAAGCAGTCTTAACCACCGGTTCACCAGACTGAACAGCCATCTAAACAAACAACTCCTAAGGCTAAAACAAGTCTAGGACACAGTTCATGTTTGGCCACTCCAAAAAAAAAAAAGTTAGGTGGGGTAAGGGAGGCAAGCAAAAATAACTAAAACCCCACTATTAAGGAACTTTGCTACGTAAGTGAAAGCCTGTCAGTCATGTTGCCCCACAAACATTTCTTGCTTTCTAAAGAAATCTGTAAAAAGTAGTATGAAAAGTTGGCAAACCACTACATCGGAGTACAAGTAGTGATAAAACTGTAAGGAAACTTACTGTCTTTTTTGGGGACAAAAATATATATCTTGGCTAGTTTCAATTGAGTGCAAAGATCTTGTAACTGGAAGTCTGTATTCAATCCCAAAATTTACCATAATTAGAGGCAATGTGGCAGCAATGCCTACAGGTAACATTGCCCAGCACTTTGCATTATAGGACCCTATTTTCAGTTGCTTGTAGTTTGCCAGACTTAAACTGTTTAGGTTGGATTTTCCATGAGAGGTGTCTGCCTCAGGTGTGGGTGGTGGGTTTTTGGTTTGTTTGTTTTTACTTTCAGCTAAAATGGTTCATCTGTTTCAGACAATGAGATTAGGGGAAAGTACCCCCCCCCCCCGTTAAAAATCCCCACAAACAAAACTGCCAGTTGTTTGATTAAGAAGCTTTACCTCTTCCATGCTTTGGAGCAGACATATGACATTGGCAGAGGGGGCTGCCTGTGTGTCATGGATGCCTTTTTCTGTTTCTTTGAAAAAGCCTCTGAAAATCTGTTTGCATGTGTTTAGAAGAAGTTTGTTAGAGCTTGGCTGCTAAATTCTCTGAAGATTCCATCTGCGCTGAACATACTTCATTCCTTCACAGCTCCTACCTGCTGACCTGGACTGTGCATATGCCATTCCCGCAGAGTAAATTAGGGGGCTCCATCCCCTGAGCAGGGTCTCCTGTGCAGTTGCTCATCTCATCTGCCAGGACTGCTGTGGCACTAGGCACAGAAACTCTGTACATGAGACTTTCTCTCCTGTGCTCTGGGAGTGAAGCAGGGTTGTGTAGTGAACGAGGTTGTTGTCAGTGTAGGACCCCTGTCTCATTTGTTGCACAAGTTGGAAAGTGCACAGTGAATGTGGCAGGGAACTGCAGGAAGAGAAAAGGTGGCATTGTTGTTAAGGCCTCCCTTGGAGAATTTAATTCTATCCTGGCCTCTGCCACAGAGTTCCTATGTGAGTCTGGGCAAGTCGCATCAACCAGAATTTCTCCGATGGCCAACATGTGTTCCTCATTTTCCTTGTACCCAATTTAACACGCCTGGGGTCAGATTGGCGGAAGAGCTAAGCGTTCACAACTATAAATGAGGTGCATGGGAGCTCTGCTGTCAAACATATAAAGTGCTATAAAATGCTAACTATTCTGAAAAATCAGGCCTTAGGCTTTTTAAATTGATTGTCCAAAATTAATGGACACTTTTGACAATTTTGGCCTTCACCTCTGTGTCCAGTTCCTCATTTTGTACATGAGGAAACTGAATACTACCTCACCTCACGGGAATGTTGTGAAGATAAGTTCATTAATCTTTGTAAAGAGGTAAAATGATACTATGAGCACTATAGAAAACCCATGAGGAAACTAATAATTCTGTATTTAGGGTAGTGTTTGGATGATGTGCAGTAAATACATGGGGCCACACACTGAATGATGAAGATAAAAAGAAATATTGAATCCATCCTGTGCACTGAATGAGGCAGAGGTCCTGTGGGAAAATTGGTATGTCATATAATTTAAAAATGTATCATAATGCATATGCACAATGGGGTTGAATTAAGGTTGTATGCGGGGGAGGGTAAGAAGGAAACAATAAGACAATGGCAGTGGTTTCATTGTACCAGTGGTCTAATTGTTGTCAGTTTTTGTAGGCCTCATGGAAAAGAATTTTAAAGAGGGATTTGAATAGTAATTTGTAGGTCAAAGCTAATCCATATCATATCCATTTTATTAAATTCAAATTAAATAAATTCTTGCCTGTTTTTTTTGTGGAAGTGTCCAATACTGGTTACACAGGTGTTTAAAATAAAAACTTAACTTTAAAAATAAGTGATGTAAAACCAAAGGGCAGACTTGACCTAACCAAGAGATGAATTCAGTGGTCTTCTGCTCAGTCTTTAATTTACCTAATTGATACTTGCAATAACTAGGCAAAAATGAGTGGAATGACATTCATAACTGACTGCTTTTTAATATTGTTCTTGTATAATGCAACTTAAACTTCTAATAAAAATGTCTGGTCTTTACAGTTCCTAAGCATCTTAATGGGAAATTTTAAAAAAGAATATTAGCTAAGAAGCTTGATTCTGAGAACTTGTTTAATTTCTACAATTATTTTAGGGGACTGGATGAGTCTACTTCCTGCTCTTCAATTCATAATGAACATAGTAAAGGTTTGACTAAGGAGGTGCATGACTACAGGTAATACAATATTCAGACTAAAATATGAATCGAAGAGATGTCAGAAAGGTACATGGTTATTAGATAGCTGTGTTTATGGTATATTTCTCATAAGTGAATAAAATTAAGTGTGATCAGTGTGTGTGGTTTGGATGTTAAACTTCCCTTCAGAAGAACACCTTGAATTGAGGAATCATATTACATTTGAGTGGTCTCCTTTGTCATTGCTTATATCAGCATTGAATATAGATAGAAATGTTTTTTTCTAGTCTCTTCAACTGTGTTCGTGTCAGATCATTTTTTCCGCAATAGCATTACCATTAACAGTGGAATCGGCAGCACCTATTGTCTTTGAAAAACAAAGGCTTTAATTTCTTAATTCCTGGCAGGAAATTCTTGTGATGCTCAATAATCGTTTCAAATCCACAAATTGTCAAAAGATTCAGAAATCAATTGAGTATACAATAAGGTGGATAAGAGAGATGACAGGGCTCTTATGAGCTGGCGAGGTGAAGGTGATAAACTTGGGAGGAAACTGGGTTTGGTGAACACAATGAAGCAAAATGTATACATCTAGGAACAAAGAATGTAGGCTGTGCTAACAGAATGAGGGACTCTATCCTGGGAAGCAGTGACTCTGAAAAAGATTTGAAGGCTGTGGTGCTGTCTCAGGGCTCTTTAAATCTAGCCCCTTTTCCTGGGCTTTTAACCTAGTTGTTTCTCTCTTCAGGGCGTGGGACACTCCAGCACTGCCGGGAGGGGGAACCCGGGTCCACCCACTACTCCGGGTCCCAACCCAGGGACCTTATACACAGCAGCCACTTACTGCTTCCTTTACTTGATAGCTGCTACATTCCTTAGGCCTCATCCCACCTGACCTCTTTACTTCTGTCTGGTACCTTAGGGCTAGAGTTCTCAGATCCTCTCACTCCCAGGTTTAGCAAATGCAGCCCATCAAGCTCCTTTGACATAGAGGAGCACCCATCTGCTCTCAGCCAGGGTCTGGCCTGCTCAGTCCTGCAGGTCCTTTTATCTGAGCTTGCTGGGCTCTGATTGGCTGCTTCCACAAGGCCCATCTAGGTAGGCCTGGAAGACCCATCTCGACTGCTCCTTCCTGGGGTAGAGTGTGGTGGGACTTTGGGGCCTCCAGCAGGGGGCCTCAAAGGGCCTGGTACACCCCATCTCACTTATCTTCAGAAAAATGATAATTAATAAATAGGAATTTTGTTTCAACTTCGGACTTTTAAGTGTATTTTATAAGATAGGTAGGGTGTTTGCCCATTTCCAGTCCTCTGGAACGTCACCTGTCCTTCATGAGTTCTTGATGATGCTAGGTAGTGGTTCTAATATTGCTTCAGCTAGTTCCTTAAAGAATATGAGGATTAATTTTGTCAGGCCCTGCCAACTTGAATATGTATAACTTATCTAGCAGCAAAGAGTCCTTATAGATTCACCCACGAAAACTCATGCTCCAATACGTCTGTTAGTCTAAAAGGTGCCACAGGACTCTTAGTCTGGATCTGTAAAAGCAGCAAACACGGCTACCCCTTTGATACATAACTTATCTAAATATTCTTTAATCTGATCTTTCCCTATTCTGGCTTGTGTTTCTTCCCCCTTGTAATTAATATTAATTGGGTAAAGCATCTGGTCACAATAAACCTTTTTAGCAAAGACCTGAAGCAAAAATAGCCATTAAATTCTAAGCAGACTTCTTGGTGTCATATTAGCTCGCTTTCCCCATTAAATCGTGGACCTATGCTTTCCTTTGTCTTTCTCTTGCTTCTAAGAACATACGAACAGCCACGCTGGGTCACAGCAATGGTCCATCTAGCCCAGTATCCTGTTTTCCCTCAGTGGCTGGTGCCAGATGCTTTAGAGGGAGGGAGCAGAACAGGATATTTTGAGTGATTGTTGCCCTGTTGTCCAGTCCTAACTTTTAGCAGTCGGAGGTGCAGGGACACCCAGAGCATGGGGTTGCATTCCTGACCATGTTGGCTAATATCCATTGCTGGACCTATCTCCATGAATTTAACTAATTCTTTTTTTGAACCCAGTTATACTTTTGGTCTTCACAACATCCCCTGGCAATGAGTTCCATGTTGTGTGAAGAAGTATTTCCTTCTGCTGGTTTTAAGCCTGCTGCCTGTTAATTTCATTGGGTGACCCCTGGTTCATGTGTTATGTGAAGGGGTAAATAAAACTTCCTTATTCACTATCTCCACCCCAGTCATGATTTTATAGACCTCAGTCATATCCCCCCTTAGTCGTCTCTTTTCCAAGCTTGAACGGTCCCAGTCTTTTTAATTGCTCCCCATATAGAAGCTGTTCCATACCCCCTCGTCATTTTTGTTGCCTTTTTTGTACTTTTTAGAATTCGAATATCCTTTTTGGAGACGGGGTTACCAGAACTACAGGCAGTGTTCACAGTGTGGGTGTACCATAGATTTATGTAGTGGCATTACGATATTTTCTGTCTTATCATCTATCCCTTTCCTAATGGTTCCTAACATTCTGGTAGCTTTTTTTGACTGCTGAGGCACATTGAGCAGATGTTTTTCAGAGAACAATGCACAATGACTCCAAGATCTCTTTCTTGAGTGGTAAAAGCTAGTTTAGATACCATCATTTTATATGTATAGTTGGGATTATGGTTTCCAATGTGCATTACTTTGAATGGTTTCCAATGTGCAACACTGAATTTCATCTGACATTTTGTTGCCCAGTCACCGAGATCTCTTTGTAACTCTGTAGCATGCTTTGGACCTACCTATCTTGTGTAAACTCTTCTATTGTAAATTCCCTTCACATTTGAGTTAGTTAGCTGTTGTGCCTTTAATACTGTTTCTTTGAGAAATGCCAAGTCTTCTGACCTCCTTTTCCCCTTAGATTTTCTTCCCATGGCACCTTATCTACCAGTTCTGTGAGTTTGTCAATGTCTTGTTTTTTTTTTTTTAAAGTCTACTCTCACTCCTTCCTTTCCTTAGGATCAGGAAATCTATCATTTCATGATCACTTTCAGCCAAGTTCCCTTCCACCTTCCGATTCGCAACCAATTCCTCCCTGTTGGTCAGCATCAAGTCTAAAATGGCTGTCCCCCTGGCCACTTCCTCCATCATCTGAAAGAAGTTCCCAGCACATTCCAAGAATTTACTGGACATGTGTTTTGCCATATTACTTTTACTATCCAGATATCTATTGGAAAAGTTCCATTGTTACCAGGTCTCGTGTTTTGAATATTTCTGTTGTTTGTTCTAGAAATGCCTTATCCACCTCCTCTTCCTGATTTGGTGGTTTGTGGTAGGTCCCTATCATGATGTCGCCCCTGTTTTTTTCCCACTTTTATCTTCACCCGGAGACTTTCAATTAGTCTGCCTCTCAGTTCTTTCTGGACCTCAGAACAAGTATATATATTCCTGCTGTATAATGCAACACATCCTCCCTTTTGTCCTTGCCTGTCCTTCCTGAACAAGCAATATTCCAGTCATGAGAGTTATCCCACCAAATCTTTGAGATGCCAGCTAAGTTACAATTTAGCTTGTGTACTGAGACTTCCAGTTCTTCATGTTTATTCTCCATATTCCTTGCATTTGTGTATAGACTTCTAAGATGGTGAGCCGTTTCCTGCAGAGATTTCCCTCTTTTTATTCCTATGACCTATTGTAAATTTCCATTTCTCCTCCTCCTTCCCTGCTTCCAGCCCTCTTCAGGGTCACCTCTTTTAATACCTACCTATGGGCTTTTGTCAGCTGGCCCCTCTGCAACTGTTTAAAATCCTCCTCACGAGATTGACAAGTTGATGTCCCAAAAGTCTCTTCCATTTCTTTGTCAGGTGGACAAAAGCAGTCCTCCTTCATGGAAAAGCATACCATGGTCGAGGAAAGGAAAGCCCTCTTGTCAAAGTAATCTGTGTAGCTGTGCATTCGTCTCCAGGATGTTTCTGTCTGTGCCTGGGCTCATACTTTCAACTGGCAGGGTGGACGAGAACACCACCTGAGCTCCCGACCCTTTCACCCTCATTCTCAGAGTCCTGTAGTTATTATTAACCTGCTCAGGCTCATCTCTTGTATATGTGGTGTTGTCAATGACATCACACTTGCATGTAGTTTGCTATCCACTGTTATCTCTAAATCTTTCTCTTACTATTTCCAGGTAGCTGTTCTTTGGTTTTGTATGTGTTTTTCTTCTCAACAGTTCTGTTTTCGTGTAGCATCACATATCATTATATGTAGATCACTGTCTTTTATCTCTTCAGGTCACTTTGTGTTTAGGTTTTTTTTCTGTTGTATGCTTGGTACCTCTCAGATTTTTTTGGCATCACCAGAAAATTGGTTCAGTGAATACCTAGATCATAAATAACTTAACGTTCAAGGCCTGCAATGTCTCATCCAGACATAATTTTTTTTCTACTCACTGCTGATACATTTGTCTATTATTCATCCTTGCCTAGCATTTAAAAGGCTATATTGCCTATGTGAAAGACCACCTAACACTCTCAAATGAATGGGAAGATAAAGTGCTTTAAAATAATTAAGGTTAAAATAACAGTAGTGTGGTATAAATTATCTGCAACCAGAGAGCAACTAACTTTTTGGCTCTCCCTCCATACAGAAAAGTATTCTATGGAGTAAATGAAATTGCCGTGAAAGTGCCTTCCATTTTTAAGCTTCTGATTAAGGAGGTAAGAACTTCTTTTATTTAAAAAAGTACTATATAGAATTAATAAATATTTGGAGTGGCAATGAATGTGTGTGAGGTTTCAAATGGGGATTATTTTGTATAAAGTAAATTTTAACCCTTTTCTTCACTTGTGAGATTGACCTTGTCATAAACATACAGCTAAGGGTAGCATAAAATCCCTCCTTTACCTTTAAGGGGTTAAGAAGCTCAAATAACCTGGTTGGCACCTGACCAAAAGGACCAATAAGAACAGAAGATACTTTCAAATCTGGGGGGCCGGGGGGAGAGGTTTTGTTTGTGCTCTCTTTGTTTTGTTCTCTCTCTGGACAAGAGAGGGACCAGGCAGGAAAAAAACATCTCCTAAAAACCTAACTGAAATGAGAATCTAAGATTACAAAAATTGTAAGTAAAGGCAAGAAAATGCGTTAGATTTTTTGTTTTAGCTTGTGAATTTTCCCTATGCTAAGAGGGAGTTTTATTCCTGTTTTTTGTAACTTTGAAGCTAAGCCTAGAGGGGAATCCTCTGTGTTTTAAATCTTTTTATTTACCCTGTAAAGTTATATTCTGTCCTGATTTTGCAGGTGTGATTCTTTTACTTTTCTTTTATAAAATTCTTCTTTTAAGAACCTGATTGATTTTCAGTGTCCCAAAAACCCAGGGGTTTGGTCTGTGCTCACATTGTCCCAGCTGGTGAGGATATTATTCTCAAACCTCCCCAGGAAAGGGGGTGAAGGAGTTTGGGGGAATATTTTGGGGAAACAGGGACTCCAATTGGCCCTTTTCCTGAATCTTTGTCTAAATCACTTGGTGGTGGCAGCAATACCGTCCAAGGACAGGGAAAGGATTTGTGCCTTGGGAAAGTTTTAAGCTAAGCTGGTAGAAATAAGCTTAGGGGGTCTTTCATGCAGGTTCCCACATCTGTACCCCAGAGTTCAGAGTGGGGAGGGAACCCTGACAGACCTTAATATTTCTTAGACCTCCTGATCAGGGGAGCCAACAGCTGCAGGCTTTGTGGGGCCCAGAAGCCAGTTCTGAGTCTAAATAACAAGAGCATTACAGATAATGTCAGGGCTCTATGCAGAGAGTTAAACTGTAAAAACCCACGCTGCGTCTGGCTCTTGCCAGGTCTCTACTCGTGAGCACTAAATATACTCGTCTCAAACTGTAAACGTGGTAAAGACTCGATAAGAGTATTCACCAGATGAGTGAGTCTAAATTGCATGTTTATCTTGTTCCATTTTCTTTGTATCTTCTCTTGGCGGTACAAACAAATGACTAGAGTTGTTCTCTTTTATGGATAACATGGTTTTTAAACTCATTGAGCTAGCAGTTACTCCTGAAGTTTGGGCTCCTTAGGAAAATAAACTTGCCAGACTTCCAGCTGGGCAGTTGTCTGGATACCAGTTCCCTTGTTCGTCAAGTTAAAATTGTCTTTTTTTTCTTGAGGATGCTGTTAAGTGTTCAGTATCATTGGAAGTAGAGATGCAAAAGTTGGAGAAAATGTTTTGGCCGACTTCTGCTCTCACTTGCACATGCTGCTCCCATTGACTTCAATAAGAACTGTGTGCCTTTGGAATTTGGCCCTTTTTAAGGAAAATCACTCTGATTTTGTAATTTACTCTGGCACGTGAAGTGAAATCTTAGTGGAAAACAGGACCCACATAGGCAAAACTTTGAAAATGTTTTGTAAGACAGAAGGAACTGAAAAGCCTAAGTTTCTCCCACTGAGAATAAGTTGAATTTATTTCAGACTAATTTAGGAGAAGAGTTACATTTGATGTAACCTTAGTATGTTTTTTCTCTCTTCCTCTCTCTCAGGTTCTAAATCCGTTTTACATTTTCCAACTGTTCAGCGTAATATTGTGGATCACTGATGAATATTACTACTATGCATTAGCGATTGTGATTATGTCTGTGATATCCATTGTTAGCTCACTGTACACCATTAGAAAGGTAAGTTCAAATTAACATAGCTGTAATCACAAACACGATTTTTACTAGAATACACATTTCAAAATCATTCCCTGAAAACCCTACTTTAAAGTTTAACTTCATTGTGTGTGTAATTTTGAGATGAAATTGACTCCAAAGAACTCAATATTTTAAACAACAAAACAAACCCTTCCCCCCCCCCCCCCAGAAAGGGAGATAAGACCAATTAGCTATGTTTAAAGTGTATAAGAATCCTTTACCTAAAGTCCTTCGCGTGCTCTATTCTATGGAGATACTGTTTACATCTGCAAAAATTTACCTAATTTATGTGGATTAGTGAGGGTAAGAGAATGGTTAAAGTTGGATGCAGTCAGATCTAGAGTTCCTGGGTGCTTGGATTTGGTTTCTCAGTTTGACCTCCATAAACAGATATACAGAGGTCACACTGAAAAACATAAAAAGAACAGGAGTACTTGTGGCACCTTAGAGACTAACAAATTTATTAGAGCATAAGCTTTCGTGGGCTACAGCCCACTTATTCGGATGCATAGAATGGAACATATATTGAGGAGATATATATACACACATACAGAGAGCATGAACAGGTGGGAGTTGTCTTACCAACTCTGAGAGGCCAATTAAGTAAGTGGGGAAAAAAAACTTTTGAAGGTTTTTTTCACTTAATTGGCCTCTCAGAGTTGGTAAGACAACTCCCACCTGTTCATGCTCTCTGTATGTGTGTATATATATCTCCTCAATATATGTTCCATTCTATGCATCCGAATAAGTGGGCTGTAGCCCACGAAAGCTTATGCTCTAATAAATTTGTTAGTCTCTAAGGTGCCACAAGTACTCCTGTTCTTTTTATGTTTTTCAGTGTGACCTCTGTATATCTGTTTATGGAGGTCAAACTGAGAAACCAAATCCAAGCACCCAGGAACTCTAGATCTGACTGCATCCAACTTTAACCATTCTCTTACCCTCACTAATCCACATAAATTAGGTAAATTTTTGCAGATGTAAACAGTATCTCCATAGAATAGAGCACGCNCTACAGAATGGAACATATATTGAGGAGATATATATACACACATACAGAGAGCATGAACAGGTGGGAGTTGTCTTACCAACTCTGAGAGGCCAATTAAGTAAGTGGGGAAAAAAAACTTTTGAAGGTTTTTTTCACTTAATTGGCCTCTCAGAGTTGGTAAGACAACTCCCACCTGTTCATGCTCTCTGTATGTGTGTATATATATCTCCTCAATATATGTTCCATTCTGTAGCCCACGAAAGCTTATTCTCTAATAAATTTGTTAGTCTCTAAGTGCCACAAGTACTCCTGTTCTTTTTGCGGATACAGACTAACACGGTTGCTACTCTGAAAACTGAAAAACATGTGGCCTTGGGGTTGGGTCGTTATGGATGTTTATTTCCTGTTGGCCAAAGGGAGGAATGACACTACAACTCCTAGTTCAATCTCACAGTTCATTACAACACTGATACTGGTTGCTCCACCTTGTATGGACTCCTCCTCCTTGGAAGAGAGAATGAAGGGGGTTGAGCCTCAGCACTGTCGCACAGTGAACTGCAAATCTGGTGATGCACTTTCAGTGCAGAGTTGGGGGTTGCAGTTTACTGAAGTTGAGATTAATGAGATTATAATATAGTTTGTGGGAGTCTGAATTCAGAGTCAGGAAGTCTTGACTGAAGACAGAACTACCATGGAACCATTTCAAAGCAATGCTCAATAATTCAAGGTCAGAGAAGACTTTTTTTTTTTTTTTTAAAAGAGCAGCATTTAAAGTTCACAATCAAACTCTGCATTTTTAAAATGTATATAAATTAGCGAGTATGATGTTTGCATTAGAATTAGAGCAGAGAGGATAATTCATTTTTCAGTTTGGGTGCTGAACCGAAAAATATGATGATGATAAAATCAGTTTGGGTCAAGCCACAATTGAAATTTTTAGTTTTCTCACAAACAAAAAAACCCCCAAATTAATTTTGATTGTTACTCCCCAGGACTGAAGCTGCTGGGTGAAGAGCTATGAAACTGACAATGTCAGTTTCACTCAGCAGCGCGGGCTCTGGCAGCCTGCAGCCCTGGAGCAGCCATGCCATGCCATGCCCAGCCAGGGACACCGGGTCTCCAGGCCTATGGCTACACTGCAGTAAAACCCCTCCAGCTGACGCGGGCGCCTGGGGCTCAGGCTGCAGAACTGTAAAACTGCAGTGTAGCCGTTCGGGCTCCGTAGCTGTTCCAGTCCTGCGAGCCCAAGTCCGCTTACAGGGGGCAGCCGTGGTGTTTTATTGCAGTGTAGCAATACCCCTGGAGTCCAGAGTTGGGAGCCTGGGGCTTCCAGGATTGCCAGGCTCCCGGCTCTGCAATAGGGAACCTGGAAACCCTGGCATGGCAGGTGTGCCCTGAGCCACAGACCTAGAAATGCCAAAGTCTGCGGCTCTAAGGCAGTCCCCTGGTGGGTCTGCCCTGGCGCTGTGAACCTGGCAGCACTGGGGTCACCAGCACCCTGCTGTGGAAACACTGCCTTGGATTCGCTGAAATGTCATTGAACACAGATATATTGGGCTCAACAAATTTGGTGTTTTCTGAGGAAGCAAAGTTTCATCAGAAAATTTCTGATCAGCTTTAATTAGCATTTATTCAGTGAATTTGCACTCCCTCTCTAGAAGCCTGGGTAAAAATATGGGCCTTGCACTGCTCCTTAAAGGTTGACACATTCCAGGTTTTTGGTCCAAATCCATTTCCTAAAATATTCTATATGAACGGGTCCCATAGTACTATGCAGTTCAAGGTCATTTAAAGAAGCTTATTCTGTGGTCTGATAGAGTATGGATCTACAACATGCAGTTTCAACCGACAACTCTCCATCATACCTACTCTAAAGAACTCAGAGAAGAACCCACACCACAGTTTACCCAGGAATTTAAAGATATCATCAAATCTTTCCACACACAACTCCAAGAGAAACTCTACAAACTCATTCCCCAAGAACCCACCCCCGAACCTTCTACATGCTTCCAAAGACACACACACAAGGGAACCCAGGAAGACCCGTCCTATCTGGCCACAGCACTCTCACTGAAGGAATGTCAGGACTCATAGAAACCATCCTCAAACCACTGACCACACAAATGGCCAGCTTCCTCCAGGGTACAACTGACTTCCTTCACAAACACTGCAACATTAACAGTGTTCCTCAGAGCGCCATCCTCTCCACCATGGATGTCATTTCCCTATACACCAACGTCCCTCACAATGACGGCATGACTGCTTCCCTCAGATATTTACAGGACAATGGACAACCCTCAGATATTCACCCCAAACACATCGCCAAACTCATTCATTTCATCCTCACCCTCAACAATTTTCCATTCAACAACAGTCACTTTGTCCAAACCATGGGTAGTAGGATGGCTCCCAATATGCCAGTCTCTTCATGGGCCACCTTGAAGAAGAATTTCTGGACAAACGGACCATGAAACCAATAATATGCCTGAGGAACATGGATGATATTTTCGTCCTCTCGGCAGACAGCTTAAACTCCCTCAAGATTTCCACCACAACTTCAGAACCACCACCCGTCCATCAAACTCTCACTGGAGCACTTCCACATGAGCATCGACTTCCTGGACACGACAATCAGCTTCAACAATGGAACCCAACAGACAACTATATATAAGAAACCCACGAATCACCACACCTCCGTCACAGATCCAGTAACCACCTCAAACACACCAAGGAATCTGTTATCTACAGCCAGGCGCTCAGATACCACAGAATATGCTCTGAGGAGAAAGTCCAGGATATACACCTTAACACACACAAAGCTACCTTCACCAAACAAGGACACTCCACAAGAGAAGTAGATCACGTCATGAAATAGGCCATCCAAATACCCCAAGAGAACCTGCTTCAATACAGAAATAAAACCCCTCCTACCGCACACTCCTACCACCACACGCTGGAACCCGTATGAGGTGTCCTCAAACAACTACAACCCATGCTCGATGGGGTTCTGATCCTGAAAGAAATCTTTCCTGAACCTCGACTTCAAACAACCCCCCAACCTCTCCAAGCTCCTCATCAGAAGCAAGCTTCTCACAGATCAGGACACACCAACTCAAAGCAGCACCAGACTCTGCCAGAACAACAGATGCAAAACCTGCAGTCATATCTCCACTGCTACAATGATCAACACCCCCCTCAACACACCTTTCGAGATCCATGTGTCCTACACATGCTCATGACAACATGTGGTGTACCTCATCCAGTACACTAAATGCTCAAATAACAACTATGTGGGTGAAACCAGACAATCACTGTGTATTCCAATAAACTCTCATAGGGTGTTTTTGTCTTTCATCATTTTTCTATCACCAGTAACCCTTCACAAAGTCATCGCTCTATATGTGACCTATCAGTCCTCATCCTCAAAGGAAACTTGCACAACACCTTCAAAATATGAGTCTGGGAACTTAAATTCATAATCCTGCTAGATACTACAGATAATGGACTGAACAGAGATGCTGGATTTTTGGCTTATTACAACAATCTGTAACCCACTAACTAGCATTCTTCCTCCCCTCCCCCCCCCCAGCTGCCACCCTCCCACTTCCTTTAACACCTCCCCAGCCATGGGGGGAAAGAGCCACTCCACCTTGAATAGTCCCTTGAATTCCATGTTAGCTCCTTCTGCTAAACATAAAGAGCTCTGGGTAAGCTTGAAAGTTTGTGTCTCTCACCAACAGAAGTTGGTCCAATAAAAGATATCTCCCCCACCTTGTCTGTCTATGGATCTAGAAGGCGGTTAGTGCTTCTAATTAGTGACTTGTTCTTTTCCCCCCTTCCAGCAATATATTATGTTACATGACATGGTGGCGGCTCACAGCATTGTCAGAGTTTCTGTCAGCAGAGCGAATCAAGGTAAGTTTCCCTGGTTGAAAAGATAAATCTAAAACTGGTTTATCTGGTCCTTAATGAATAGTTTAAAATCAATACAGGTCCTTGCATAGTTCTGTATGATTAAAGTAATTGGGTCTTTGTGATCTCTTAGCAACATTGCTTAGGAAAAGGGACAGGTGTGAAGTTAAAAGTTGGAGAAGATAATCTACTTGAGTGTCTTCTTCCAGATGATCAGCTCAGTATTTATGCTGGAACAGATCTAGATAAGCCCCTCGTGTCCCTCCCCCATTTTCTTTTATGTACCTCTCCATGCATATAGCTAACATTGCAATATCCTACTTCTGGCCTAAAGGATAAAAATAGAAACCCCACGGGGAGACATTTTTTAGTACCTTTCAGTGAATCATAGCAGGGCTGTAACCTCCTTTGGCAGCCACATCGCCAACTGTTCCAGGTTCTGCTGGCTGGTTCTCATAACACAAGAACTAGGGGTCACCAAATTAAATGAACAGGCAGCAGGTTTAGAACAAACAAAAGGAAGTATTTCTTTACACAACGCACAGTCAACCTGTGGAACTCCTTGCAGGAGGATGTTGTGAAGGCCAAGACTATAACAAGGTTCAAAAAGAACTAGATAAGTTCCTGGAGGATAGGTCCATCAATGGCTATCATCCAGGATGGGCAGGGATGGTGTCCCTAGCCTCTGTTTGCCGGAAGCCTGGAATGGGCGACGGGATGGATCACTTGATTATCCTCATTGATGGATCACTTGATGGTCCTTCATTGAGTAACAGGTAGGCCCGTTACTTAATGGGGAGAAGGGGAGAGAATAATAATAATAGAAAATGTGGAAATGGCAGAAGTTCTTAATGACTTCTTTGTTTCGGTTTTCACCAAGAAGGTTGGTGGTGATTGGACGTCTAATGTAGTGAATGCCAGTGAAAATGAGGTAGGATCAGAAGAGGCTAAAATAGGGAAAGAACGAGTTAAAAATTACTTGGACAAATTAGATGTCTTCAAGTCACCAGGGCCTGATGAAATGCATCCTAGAATACTCAAGGAGCTGACTGAGGAGATAGTTGAGCCAGTAGTGATTATCTTTGAAAAGTCGTGGAAGACGGGAGAGATTCCAGAAGACTGGAAAAGGGCAAATCTTGTGCCCATCTATACAAAGGGAAATAAGGACAACCCGGGGAATTACAGACCAGTCAGCTTAACTTCTGTACCCGGAAAGATAATGGAGCAAATAATTAAGCAATCAATTTGCAAACATCTAGAAGATAATAAGGTGATAAGTAACAGTCAGCATGGATTTGTCAAAAACAAATCATGTCAAACCAACCTGATAGCTTTCTTTAACAGGATCACAAGCCTTGTGGATGGGGAGAAGCGGTAGATGTGGTATATCTTGACTTTGGTAAAGCTTTTGATACTATCACGCATGACCTTCTCATAAACAATCTAAGGAAATGCAACCTAGATGGAGCTACTATAAGGTGGTTGTAAAACCATTCCCAGAGGGTAGTTATCAGTAGTTCACAGTCATGCTGGAAGGGCATAACGAGTGGGGTCCCGCAGGGATCAGTTCTGGGTCCCCTGTTCAATATCTTCATCGTTATTTAGATAATGGCATAGAGAATACACTTATAAAGTTGGCGGATGATACCAAGCTGGGAGGGGTTGCAAGTGCTTTGGAGGATAGGATTAAAATTCAAAATGATCTGGATAAACTGGAGAAATGGTCTGAAGTAAATAGGATGAAATTCAATAGGGACAAATGCAAAGTACTCCATTTAGGAAGGAACAATCAGTTGCACACATACAACATGGGAAATGACTGCCTAGGAAGGAGTACTGCGGAAAAGGATCTGGGGGTCATAGTGGACCACAAGCTAAATATGAGTCAACAGTGCAACGCTGTTGCAAAAAAACCAAACATCATTCAGGGCTGTATTAGCAGGAGTGTTGTAAGCAGGACACGAGAAGTAATTCTTCCGCTCTACTCCACGCTGATTAGGTCCTAGCTGGAGTATTTTGTCCAGTTCTGGGCACCACATTTCAGAAATGATGTGAACAAATTGGAGAGAGTCCCGAGAAGAGCGACAAAAATGATTAGAAGTCTAGAAAACATGACCTACAAGGGAAGATTGAAAAAATTGGGTTTGTTTATTCTGGAAAAGAGAAGACTGAGAGAGGACATAAGTTTTCAAGTATGTTAAAGGTTTTTACGAGGAGGAAGAAAAATTGTTTTTCTTAACCTCTGAGGATAGGACAAGAAGCAATGGGCTTAAATTGCACTAAGGGAGGTTTAGGTCGGACATTAGGAAAAACTTCCTAACTGACAGGTGGTTAAGCACTGGAAAAAATTGCTTAGGGAGGTTGTGGAGTCTCCATCATTGGAGATTTTTAAGAGTAGGTTAGACAAACACCTATCAGGGATGGTCTACATAATACTTAGTCCTGCCATGAGTGCAGGGGAATGGACTAGATGACCTCTCGAGGTCCCTTCCTGTTCTGATTCTGTGATTCCCTGTTCTGTTCATTCCCTCTGGGGCACCTTCCATTGGCCACTGTTGGAAAACAGGATATTAGGCTAGATGGACCTTTGGTCTGACCCAGCGTGGCTGTTCTTATGTGGGGAACAAGAAGTCTTGAACTGCCTTAGGTTCCTTGTGTGACAAATTGTTTGTATTATTTCTGAGGCACCATCAGTGTAAAATCAAGGGTCCATACAGAGAGTTAGTGAATCATTAGTTTAATCATTTTAAGTTATACTGTTAATAGAATCAGCAGCATAGTTGTTGAAGCCTGGGCCATGGCTGTTACATCCATGTAGGATTCTGTTGCTGGTGCTGATTGACAAGACTTTATTTACAGTTGCAGAAAAAGAGCTTGTTCTTAAATTTTTACCTTACTTTCAGAAATAGAAGAGATCCTTTCCACAGACCTTGTGCCTGGAGACATCATGGTGATTCCATCTAATGGGACAATTATGCCCTGTGATGCAGTACTTGTCAGTGGTACTTGCATCGTAAATGAAAGCATGTTAACAGGTGAAGTAAAATTTACATCCTGGATGGCTGAGCAATGTGGCTAAAAATGCTAGCTGATAAAGTTATGTCATTGTTCTTTTTCTGACTTGCAGCTTACCTTATGAGAAGGAATTTGTTTACATACCCTGAAATGTGTATTTTTATAATGTACTCAAGATGGTATTGATAGTATTTATACAAATTTTGGCAATATTAATATTATGTAATAAGCATTTATATTGTGGTACTGTACTGCTTATAAGCCAACCAGATCAGGACCTATATTTGTATAATTAATGGGGTAATGAGGAGGTGTCTTCATCTCACTGTTCTTATTTACCTCTCTTCTGTTTTCACTATTTAATTAAAATAAGCATGTTTCTGTTAAGTAAGGAATCTGCAAGTTGAGAGTTTAAGAATTCTCAAATGTAATGTCTTAAAGTGTGACCCGTACGAAAAGAGACATCCGTACAAAGCTTTTGGGTCGCCTTTTCTTTAGGCAAGATGAGTATTGGTTTCGATCTGGGTCCTGTTTAATTGCTAGACACTATCGTATTTTGTTTTTGTTTATAAGTGTTGAAATTGCTACATGAATAATTAGCAAGCCACTGATCAAAACTGGATAAAGGTGCGTGTAGGAACATATGCTAGCAAAGCTTACTATAGGTAGCCTTGCCTGTATCAAATGACTCTTTACAGCAACAGTTACATTTATTGTTTGATAGGTTTTTATATTTTACCTTCAGAGCTACAAGCAGCAGCATTTTCAAGTTTTGCTAACTGGTGTAGTGATTTAGAGGAGGGAAGACTGGGAGCAAGAGTCTTGGTTTCTGTGGGAGGTCTAGAAGGTTAAAGAATGGGATAATGGGAATTAGGACTCCTGGGTTCGTTTCCCAGCTTTACTGTCTGGCTGAGTTAATTTAAGCAGATCACTTTATTTCTCTGTTTTAAAATGGGGATAACACTCACTATTTTAGAAAGTGCTTTGAGAGCTATGGATGAGAAGTGCTTATTATTTGTATTTGATTTGGATGAACTGAAGAACTTTTTTTCCATTTAAGGTGAAAGTGTTCCTGTAACAAAGACTAATCTCCCAAATCCTGCAGAAGACCCAAAAGCAATGGGAGATGAAATATACAGTCCAGAAGTACATAAGCGACACACTTTGTTCTGTGGGACCAATGTCATTCAAACCCGTTTTTATACTGGAGAACGAGTCAAAGCCATAGTAGTGAGAACAGGTACAAATTCTAATTGTTCTCACTTATTCGCTTACCGTTTGATTTTTATAGTTATGTCTATCTGCTGCTCTCTACCTTTTGTCAGTTAATGTAGTTGTATTAAACAGATATTCCCCAAAGCATTTAACAAAGTTACTTTTAAAACTTTTATTACAATGGTACTTGATAATGCCCTGCAGGCTATTGATTTTTCAGCACTGACAAATCAATTAACCATTAGAGTCAAGGGATTTAAAACATGCCCAGAAACATTTGCAGTAGCATTAAACTCAGTTTGCAGTGTTTTTGCTCAAGAGTGCATTGTGTCTCTTTCTTTGATTTTTTTTTTTTTTTTCTTCTTTTGGATACATTTGCCTATGGAGAAAGTCTGTTTCTCATGTTGAAGAAGTAAATTTTATTTAAAAAGCAGTCTCTGCCCAAAAATGGCAGACACCTTGTTGTATATTCACTATCTTTATTTATAACGCTATACTTAGTCATATTAATAGTCTGGATTACAGAGCTATTAAAGTAGTGAGAAGTATCGTTTTAAAACTCTGCATAGGATTCCCCAGAAGAGCTGTCAGTATGTTGCAAGTCTGTTTCTTAAAAAGAAGCCTACCTACAGACCTATGCTTAAACCATAATTCTAGATAGGAGAGGTAGGTTTAGCTTGAATAAAACATTGTGAGCTTTCTAAAGGAGTTTCCCAGTAAAATCATTAAACCTCTAACAGCTTTTCATCAGTGCCTGAATAAGATGCACGGATAGATGATTTTCATTTTTAATATAGACATGGACTAATCATCTTCTATTCTAATCTTACTGCTGTGTGTTTTTTAAAACATCTAACTGATTTTTTTCTGTAGTTCTATTTTAATCTTATTTCCTTTTTATTTTATAGTAATTTTTTTTCTAGTGGACATATCCCTGGACTGCTATTAAAAAGCAAAAATTATTTTCAAAAGACAAATTCTGATAGAAACACTGCGTATGTTCAGTTTAAATTCTTACTTCCTTTCTGATTCATTTTGTTTTTCACTCTCGTTGATTTTTGAGTTCTCTTGGTAGTGGAGGATTGGAACCTGAGGAATGTCAGTGCAGATATCTTAAATGTAAACATTCTTAAAATTATATATGGTTTTCTTTCTGCATGTAAAATGTGTAGTCTGCAAATAACCTCTGGCAAGGGAGCCCAGTAGTCTCACTTCCTGCTTTGACTTCAAATTAAAGGCAAAATTGTCAATTGCCCTTCATCATGCTGAGGTCCACAGACCTCCATAGTTCTGCATGGTCCATAGTTTAAGTATCATGTTAATTCAAGTAAAACCTAGCTTTGAGTTCTTTCAGGAGGGCCTTAATGTGGATATACCAATGTCCAAGCCAAAAGGTCACGGCTCTGTAGTATGATGTTACCAGCATGTTGAAGAAAAGGTCACTTTGTACGAATCCCAACATTAAACGCTTCCTTAGGGCAACAACCTTATTACAGACTCTCAAGGTCATAGACCAAAACCTTGGACCTTCATTCTGCCTCTTATGGAATTATCCAGATTGAACCCCTGCTGGGCAGTATCCTTATTCTTCCTGGCCATTAGGCACCTCCCAAGAGCTACTGTCTCTGCTTTTGAAATTAGGAGCTTTCTCAGATTAGACCCAATATTGTTCTTTTAGTTCTGACAGGTAGTCCTGTCGTAGCACTCATTCCCCGAGTATGTTCAAAAATATTATTTATTTTGAACATCAAAGTTCAGTTCCTAGAAGTGCTGATAGTCTCAGGCTGGAGAAGTCAATTCTCATGTATTGAAATCTGCTATGTGGGCAAATGTCCACAAGTTCATAAATTCACCAAATTTTACATATTGGCCAGCCAGTCTTTAGCCAATGCCATTTTGGGGCAGAATTTTTCTCCATGCGTTAGGGCCCGGGGGTCATGGGTTTTTTTTCTCACCGCTGGGTCGCCTCATTGTGGCTGCATCTGGGGAATAGCTGTGACCGGTATGGTGCCCGCTTCTGTCTGTGCGCATGCAGCGGCCCCTCTCATGCTCCAGGAGTTACAGTGCTTCCTCTTTGAGAGTTGGGATGCTCTCTCTTCATGGCTTGGCCTTCCGGCCAGGTCACTATGCGTCTTCCCCCTTCTGCAGTATCAAAAGCTCTCTGTAAGAATTGTCTCAGGCAGTCTTCCAATTCACTGCCCAGACTCTGCCACTTCCCCCATGGCTGTAGGGGAACCCAGGCCCGCCCTCTACTACAGGTTCCAG
This sequence comes from Trachemys scripta elegans, assembly GCF_013100865.1. Taxonomy (NCBI): domain Eukaryota; kingdom Metazoa; phylum Chordata; order Testudines; family Emydidae; genus Trachemys; species Trachemys scripta. Next base: position 102,816,396 of record NC_048306.1, on the reverse strand, counting down.
CTCAGAGACCTTCGAGTCAGCAGCCAAAGTCTGCACAGTCCCAAACCCTGCTGCCATTTCCCCGAGTCTTTTCCTACTCACCTCTGCCAAGCTTCCTTCTGCACCACCTTCCTCAGGGCCAAGATCCTAGGGGTTCTGCTTGTTTTCTCCTTTTCCCTCTCTAAGCCCAGAGAATGACTACAGGCTTCCACGCTGCAGCCTCCTCCTGCCTTTGCTAATTGGCCTTATACCAGCCCCCTCCTGCTCAGCTGGCCTCCATCCTCAGTCAGGGATAGCTTATCAAGCCTAAATGTCCCTCAGGTGTGGCCCGTCAGGTTACTTAACCCCTCTTGGGCCACATGAACCCTTTTTGGGCTAGCATGGGGGCCCACACTCCATCACACTAGGGGAAGATGGAAATGTATAATGTACCTTGTTTGAGTTTCCTTGTTTAAAGAATGGTTCTCCTTCCCACCGTGTAAGCAGATGACTGTGAAAATCCCATTGGAACAGATCTGTGGACGAAGCTTGATGAAGAATAGGAAAATTTTCTGTGCTTACATGAACATTTCCTTTCTTTGAGTAAAAAGGTCCAGAGATTCAGTCTGTCTTTGTGACAAATAGATGATCCAGATTAGAGATGGAAATAGACAAAAAGTTTGGATTTACTTTGTTAGGTGGAATTCCCTGTGATCCTCCAGTAGAGGAAATTGTTGTGCTTTTTCCTCAAGGTGTAGTTAACAAAATCTATAATGTAGGAAATTAGAATTGAATTAATCTGCCTGTGAGAGCTGTCTCAACTGGAGGGCGCTTCAGCTGGCAGGGGATTCTCATGCAGCCAGTAACTGACAAGTGTGGGTCTGTCCCCATGCTGAGTGCAGACTGAAGTACCCACATAACGGATCTGTGGACTGTGTTTTGGAAGAAACATTTTCTTAAGGTGTCTGCATAGGGGAGTAAGGGGTTGTAAAGTCCTATTCTCCTCCGTGGCTTACAGGAATCCCTGCTCTGTGCAGTGGGGAGTGTGGGTTCAAAGGAGACACTGCTTCCCTGCCCGCACGCTTCGGAGGGGAACAGCTCCAGCTGTGGTTCCACACTCCACATGTGCTGTCTGATGTAAAGGGGTGAAGTAATCACTGAGTAAGAGGCTGGTGAACATTACGTTACTTTCCCTCTAAGCCAGAAAGAATTGTGACTTCCTAAAATTCCATACTTCTTGCATTGCTCCTGGGACATCAGTTATGCACTGTTCCTTATGCATATTGAGATGTAAAATACCAGCCTCACGCTAAGTATCAGAAGTAATCCGAGGGAGTTACGGTTGCTTTGCACCTTTCAGGATTAGACCCTTCGTATTAACAATTTGTCTTTGAGTTAGTGGCCACACAGATTTCACCCCAGGTGTACATACGCCCCCTATACCTGAGATCAGATTCCTTTTGAATAGCAGTGTCTGTTGTGGTTACATGTGTGTTTTGTGACCTCTGTAGCTTGGGATACATGGAGTAGAGCAGCCGTATCCATCGCTCAGTTCCTCTTCAATGCTGTGAGATGGAACCCTGCGGTATCCATATCCCTCAACCACAGGACGTATCCTTAGCTTAGTTACTGCCATCATGTGACTCTGCCAAGCCCATAAAATCATAGAATCTCAGGGTTGGAAGAGACCTCAGGAGGTATCTAGTCCAACCCCCTGTTCAAAGCAGGACCAATCCCCAACTAAATCATCCCAGCCAGGGCTTTGTCAAGTCTGACCTTAAAAACCTCTAAGGAAGGAGATTCCACCACCTCCATTCCAGTGCTTCACCACCCTCCTAGGGAAAAAGTTTTCCCTAATATCCAATCTAAGCCTCCCCCACTGCAACTTGAAACCATTACTCCTTGTTCTGTCATCTGCCACCACTGAGAACAGTCTAGATCCATCTTCTTTGGAACTCCCTTCAGGTAGTTGAAGGCTGTTATCAAGTCCACCCTCACTCTTCTCTTCTGCAGACTAAATAAGCCCAGTTCCCTCAGCCTCTCCTCGTAAATCATGTGCCCCATCCCCCTAATCATTTTTGTTGCCCTCTGCTGGACTCTCTCCAATTTGTCCAAATCCCTTCTGTGGGGGACACAGTACTCCAGGTGTGGCCTCACCAGTGCTGAATAGAGGGGAATAATCACTTCCCTCGATCTGTTGGCAATGCTCCTACTAATACAGCCCAATACGCCTTTGGCCTTCTTGGCAACAAGGGCACACTGTTGACTCATATCCAGCTTCTCGTCCACTGTCATCCCCAGGTCCTTTTCTGCAGAACTGCTGCTTAGCCTGTCGGTCCCTAGTCTGTAGTGGTGCATGGGATTCTTCCGTCCTAAGTGCTGGACTCTGCACTTGTCTTTGTTGAACCTCATCAGATTTCTTTTGGCCCAATCCTCCAATTTGTCTAGGTCACTCTGGACCCTATCCCTACCCTCCTGCGTATCTACCTCTCCCCCCAGCTTAGTATCACCTGCGAACTTGCTGAGGGTGCAATTAATCCCATCATCCAGATCATTAATAAACAATGAGCATTCCCGCTATCTTCTTTCCCTGGAAGACAGCGCATAAGAGCGCTGCTCTGTTTGTCTCTTGTTCTTCAAACGGACTCTTAAAAACAGGGAGGTGAGACTTAAGTTGTTCCTGCTTGAAAAGTCCATGGAGTCTCCAACCTCTGCCTTAGAGAAACTCAGCGTGGGTCAGTCTGATCCTGCTTCACCTTCCAGCTTCAGTGCTCCCGCCGCCCATGGAGCCCACACCACTCCATAGATTCATAGATTATAGGACTGGAAGGGACCTCGAGAGGTCATCGAGTCCAGTCCCCTGCCCGCATGGCAGGACCAAATACTGCCTAGACCATCCCTAATAGACATTTATCTAACCTACTCTTAAATATCTCCAGAGACGGAGATCCCACAACCTCCCTAGGCAATTTGTTCCAGTGTTTAACCACCCTGACAGTTAGGAACTTTTTCCTAATGTCCAACCTAGACCTCCCTTGCTGCAGTTTAAACCCATTGTTTCTGGTTCTATCCTTAGAGGCTAAGGTGAACAAGTTCTCTCCCTCCTCCTTATGACACCCTTTTAGATACCTGAAAACTGCTATCATGTCCCCTCTCAGTCTTCTCTTTTCCAAACTAAACAAACCCAATTCTTTCAGCCTTCCTTCATAGGTCATATTCTCAAGACCTTTAATCATTCTTGTTGCTCTTCTTTGGACCCTTTCCAATTTCTCCACATCTTTTTTAAAATGCGGCGCCCAGAACTGGACACAATACTCCAGCTGAGGCCTAACCAGAGCAGAGTAGAGCGGAAGAATGACTTCTCGTGTCTTGCTCACAACACACCTGTTAATACATCCCAGAATCATGTTTGCTTTTTTTGCAACAGCATCACACTGTTGACTCATATTTAGCTTGTGGTCCACTATAACCCCTAGATCCCTTTCTGCCGTACTCCTTCCTAGACAGTCTTTTCCCATTCTGTATGTGTGAAATTGATTTTTCCTTCCTAAGTGGAGCACTTTGCATTTGTCTTTGTTAAACTTCATCCTGTTTAACTCAGACCATTTCTCCAATTTGTCCAGATCATTTTGAATTATGACCCTGTCCTCCAAAGTAGTTGCAATCCCTCCCAGCTTGGTATCATCCACAAACTTAATAAGCGTACTTTCTATGCCAATATCTAAATCGTTGATGAAGATATTGAACAGAGCCGGTCCCAAAACAGACCCCTGCGGTACCCCACTCGTTACACCTTTCCAGCAGGATTGGGAACCATTAATAACAACTCTCTGAGTACGGTTATCCAGCCAGTTATGCACCCACCTTATAGTAGCCCCATCTAATTTGTATTTGCCTAGTTTATCGATAAGAATATCATGCGAGACCGTATCAAATGCCTTACTAAAGTCTAGGTATACCACATCCACCGCTTCCCCTACCACCTCAGTAACTTCTGAGAGAGGGAGGAACGAGCGCAGCTCCAGGGGGGAATCTAGGAGCAGGGCTCCCTCACCAGCCCTGAGTAAGAGACTTAAAACTTCTTCTGGGGCCTCATTCACCAAGAGTCGCAGCTTGGAGTCCCATTCTGATTCCAAAGAGCACGACGGCACTTTTTACCACCAGCGTCACGTTGTGCTAGTGCCATGTTCCCTTGCACCAGCTTCCATGCTGAAACCTGCAGCATCCACCACTTCTCCTTCAGGGCCAGTCACAACCTTCACGGTATCGATGGACTTTGCAGCACTGGTTGTCTCAGTGCTGGATATTTCGGCACAGACTGGCTGGTCCCAGGAAGGGCTTCGATCTATAGGTGCAGTCCCAGAGTCTTGTTTGGAGTGCTTCAGCAATGTTATGTACAAGCAACCAGACTTTCTCCCCTAATTCACCAGATCCAGCACGGATTCCTGGAGAGCTCCGCTCCACCTTTGGTGGAGGCCTACTCTTTTTCATTGTCCTCCTCAGAGCACAGTGGAGACCCCTCTCCTTCCCACCATACAGGTCTCCATAGGAATCCAGAGATGACTCCATCAGAGGACACAGAAAGAGGACAGGTTTCTCTTGGTGTTCTCCGTCTTGGTATCACCCCAGTATGCCTATCAGCCCTGGCCCTGGGGTTCTCCCTGGGGCAGGAACACTATTCTAAGAAGCCATGCCTTTCCACTCTGAGAGAGCCTCCCCCATTCTTGGGACCTCAGCTTAGTCCTCATTGGATTAACGGGGACCCACCATTTGAATCTGTGGCAACCTGCTCTTTGTACCGTCTTTCCATGAAAGGTATCTTTCTTGTGGCTTGTTACTTGTTACTAAGAGTGTGGGAGAAGTCCAGACCCTCAAGGCAGGTCCTCTGTACACCACACGTCACAAGGATAAGATCATCCCTAGGCCTAACCCAAGTTCCTTCCTAAGATAGTCTGATTTACATCTCAATCTATCCATCTACCAGTTTTCTTCCCAAACTCCTTCCATCCTGGGAGAATCAAGGCTTCAAAGGCTAGATGTGGTGAGGGCATTGACCTTTTGTTTAGACAGAACAAAGTCATTCAGAGCCTCACCTAGACTGTTCCTGGCTTTTGCAGGAAGGGTTAGAGGGCAACCTCTTTCCACCCAGATTATCTAGTAGGTTTTGGACTGTAGTAAGACTTGGTATCAGATAGCAAGCAAGGATCATCTGGGTCACGTTAGAGTCCATTTCACTAGGGCTCAGGCAGCTTCTGGTGCTTGCCTGGGTAATATACCAATATCTGAAATATGTAGGGCTGCTTACCTGGAGCTGGGTTCATATATTTACCTCTAATTATGCCTTGGTTCAAGAATCCACATCAGAGGCCAACTTTGGCAGGGTTGTCCTGCTGTGACTTTGAAAATAGGACTCCTGGAAAATAGGACTTCCCACCTCCAGGTTTGAGATAACTGTTGTTAGTCATCTAGAGTGGAATCTCTGTGAGCAGTCACTTGAAAAAAAGAACAGTTACTTACTCTGCAGTAACTGTGGTTCTTTGAGATGTGTTGTCCATGCAGATTCCGTGGCCCCCCTTCTTCCCCACTGATTCAGAATCCAGTTCCTCTTGGAATTCTCACTGAGTGGTTATTGAGGCCACCCTGCCGATGATACCTCCAGCTGCGGTGGACGCGAGGGCAGGTGGAGTGCAGGCATGGCTCAAACAGATACGGCTATTTAAAAAGAATCCAATCTCACTTGCTTATTAACCCATGCATGCCTAGAGTGGAGTTTGTGTGGACAATAAATCTTGAAGAACCAGTTACTCTAGGGTAAATAACGGTTCTATGTGCAGCTAAAATATAAAGACTATCTGAGTGAAACATTGATAAAACTAAATTTGCTCTTCATCTTTTTAATGATTTGATTCTGGAAGTCAGAATTTGCAGATACAGCATGCAAATAGGTTTAGCACTTACAAAACCTGAGGATCAAAAGACTAGCTCAGGATTTTAGTGTCTCAAAGGCTTTTGGTGCATTGTATGACATTGCCATTGTTTACACTTTTAATCTGATACCTTAAAATCCCTCTCATTATAGGCTTTAGTACATCAAAAGGACAGCTTGTTCGTTCTATACTGTATCCAAAGCCAACTGACTTCAAACTCTACAGAGATGCCTACATGTTTCTGCTGTTCCTTGTGGTGGTGGCAGGAGTTGGGTTTCTTTACACGGTTGTCAATAGCATACTAAATGAGGTATGGTTACCATCTCTCCATCACCCTACTAATTTATTTTAACTGTAGAAGCTGATCGGTGTTTTGTTAGTAGGGCTGGGTGAGCTTGTGCAAGACAACTTTCTGCAAATACTAAGTCTAATTTTTAAATGAAACCTTTATGGCTGCATTTGTTTTCCGTGAATGTTGTAGCAGACAAATTTACTGACAGGAATGTTCAGCAAAAAAGCAAAATTTAAGGGACTATTAGAGGAAAGTGAAATTTGAATTTCTAATCACAAGCTTTTGCACCAGAAAATTGATTCTAGAGGTTACTGTGATCCAAAGAAGAAATAGGATACCATGTTACTTATGTCTAATCAAAACGAATTAGATATTGCATAGGCAGAACATATTACACAGTAATGAGCTACATACCAAGGATCATTCATAGAAATTATTTGGTGAGATTATAGAAAATACAAATTTATCAGATTTGTTGCACATTATTCACTCACCTTTGACTTTTAACTAATGTATGGGGGAAGATATCAGAGGCTTAAATATGTAAAACCTTTTAGCACTAGATTGCTAAAATTGTATTGTGCAAGTAAAAGTTGTGGCAGCATTGTTAACTTTCTGAGCACAGCAGAAGCTACCTGTGATAATCCAGGAAGAGATGAAAGGAGTGTCACCTCTGAAATCTGTGGCCCAATACTACATTAAACGTAATGTACTGAGGAGAGACTGGTGAATCCTATAAGCTCTGGATTTTTATTCACTTTGCGTACTCTCTTTAACTCTAGGTTCCTGCTCATATAATAATCATTGAGTCTCTTGACATTATAACCATCACTGTACCACCTGCACTTCCTGCTGCGATGACTGCTGGGATCGTTTATGCACAGAGGCGGTTGAAAAAGATTGGTATCTTCTGCATCAGTCCTCAGAGGATAAATATCTGTGGCCAATTGAATCTCGTGTGTTTTGACAAGGTTAGATACGTTTTAAAACTCTCTTGCTGGTTATTGGCTGGGAAGTGTTGTGTGCAGTTTTTAAAAAGTAGCAGTTATAGTAGTGGCTACAATGGCATTCATAATCATGATTTCAGAGCTAACTTGTTAAAATTGAAAAGCTCTATTCCAATAGCTACAGATCCTAAGTGAATTCATTGGTGGTAGATGCTAAACATAGAAATATCCCTAGCAAATAGTTACAAATCTGAGTGGAATGTTCCTCTCAAAGCTCCAGATGCTACTTTGTCAATAGTTCCGAGAAGCATAAGTGTTGTGTGGCGATTGGGTCCAAACTGAAACTGTCTGAAGGCCCCCAAGCTTCAGGAAAATTCGGATTCAGACTTTGTAGCTTGGCCACATTTCTCATTTAACTTTATTTCAAATGAAAGGCCAAGCTCATATGTTTAAGGTTGTTCCTTATGTAGGAATAGGCACAATTAAAAGTCAGAAATAGTGCAAGTAAACACAGCTAGTCTGTCTCTTCCTTTCAGCTAGTACTTAATCCAAACTTCTTTCCCCTCTACATTTTTCTCTAACTCCATAAACTGTCTGCACAACTGTTTTATTTCTGTTTGGCAGGTGTATTCAAAACGGTGTGTTAACTCTGTGTAAATAACTACTGCCACGGCTAACAGTTTAGTTTCAACCCTCCCTCCCCAGTTTGGGCTGTTGCTTCTTTTTCCATCTGGTGTCTTTTTCACTTAGAATTCTATGTAAAAGTTTAAGAATTTCCTCTTCCAAAGAATATAGGCCTTGTGAGCTCACATAATTGAGGGCTGAGGGGCTGTGTATTCCATCCTGTCCCCATGTGCACAGATAGATGTTGTTTTTATTACAGACACTGAGCAGTGAATACATAGCAATGGGCCAGTGACATAGTCATATAATTCTGTTTTACAAAGTGAACGTTTCCACAAAGCCATAGGCAGTTATCTGCAGAATCCGTGAGGAGATGTGCTCTTTTTTTGTTCTGTAAAGATCAGTTAGTAAATATCAAATCTATATTTTGGCTGGAAGTAAAAGTGCAACAGTTACTGCTCAAGCGTAACTTCACTCATTTTCTGCTAATATTTCTGCTGTATCCACTGGCCCTTTTCAGAGCCCACCTTGGTTCTGAAGGCTTTTCTGTTGACACTGTCTGTTTTATTAATTTGTTTTTGTGGCAGACTGGCACGCTTACTGAAGATGGCTTAGATCTTTGGGGGATCCAAAGAGTGGAAAATGCTCGGTAAGGAGAAATGTGCTGCAATATTTGCATGGGAGAGAAGTTTGGTTTCATTATTTGGTACAGTGTGATTGACATGAGAGCAAACATGTAACTGGCACTCAGACTACCGTGATGAGCAGGATATAAGAACCTGCATAAAGTAGAAAACTGTGATCTTTTGTGTTCCTGAATGTGCACAAAAAAAGTGACTAGAAAGGGGTACATATCAAAATGTGATCAAGACTTGGTGGAAAATCCATGACACTTTGACGCAGCTCTAAAATGTGGGTTAGCTAGCTGAGGGGGGAGGGACCACAATGGAATTATGAACAGCGCACAGAAACCATTCAAAGTAATTTGTGAGCTTGGCCTGTGCACTTGTTTTTGGCTTTATCGTCACTGGCTGGTCAGGCAGTTTTATCTGAGTTAGCATGAACTTGATTCAGGCAACCAGTTTTACTTCCTGTGTAGACAGGCCCCATGTGAAGTTACATGTGATCAAACCAGAGGTGGTTGATTATTTACATAGTGAGGATGGGGGTTTCAAAGGAGCCTAAAGGGTGTATATGCCTATATCCCATTGAAATTCAATGGGAGCTGGTCGCCTAGCTCCCTTAGGCTCTACTGTAAGTCCCCGCCTGCAGTCCTAATCCATTCCCTGTGTTGTATGGAAAGGATAAGCTTCAAAAGACTTGTGTAGCCAGTGTTCTGCTAATATAACCCTTTGGAATTTTCTCTTAATAAATCATTGTAGAGCAAAGCACATCATCACTTCATTGGCTTTACTGTCTTCTGTGTTAGTTTCCTTTTTCCAGAAGAGAGAGCTTGCAATGAGAGCCTGGTGAAGTCTCAGTTTGTTGCTTGCATGGCAACTTGTCATTCACTCACGAAAATTGAAGGAGTGCTTTCTGGGGACCCGCTTGATTTAAAGATGTTTGAAGCCATAGGATGGGTAAGTTCATTAGTTCTTTCAAGGGAATCAGCATTTCTAAGGGCAGTAATCTGAAATGTCACATAGTCATATGATATATGATCTGTTATACGCATCCTCAGATTGCAAGATTTAAATTCCTAGATGGGCTACAGTACTGGAGTGTCACTCTAAAGGAAGAGTGTCAAGCCAGAAATTCATGTTTTAAAAATACTTATGTCTCATACTAAAATCTAAATTATTGACACTGAAAGAATTCTTAATATCTAATGCACTTTTCTCCAATCTTGGGAGTGTGGGTCAGTTTCTGGCACAATGTGTGCACCCTTTTTTAGCTAAAACTTTTGAAGAGACTTTGGTCTATCTGCTCTTTCACTGGTATTTAATATTGTTGATTCTTAATAGAAACCCTGTCGAGAAAGATAGAGCTATTGATGTTGACTACTGGAATTGTTGTTTTCAGAAATATAATTGTCTGATGTAAAGTTAGTTAATGAAAGAAGTGAATTAGGTGTTGTTTTCATTTAGATTCTTGAAGAAGCAACTGAAGAGGAAACAGCTCTTCACAATCGAATAATGCCAACCGTGGTTCGACCTCCAAAACAGCTTCTTCCAGAGTCCAAACCTGCCACAAATCAAGAAATGGTACAAAATTTCAAAGCAAATATAAACCTCTGTTCTGCATGCATTTTATTCTTTAACTCATTAGAGGAGTTAAGAGTGGATGCATATTCCTCTGTATTGTGGTCCTGCAGATCTAATACTAAACAGGATCAGGACTGGTCACTACTTCGAAGGGAAAATGTAGGGAGCACTCAGGTATTGCAGGAGTTGGTGATTGGATAGATGGCACTACTCCTCGACACCAAATTAATGCATCAGTATGATGATTTTCTGGTCACTTCTGGTCATTTTAAAGATAAGATGATGCTTTTTGAAACAATTAGGTCTCCTTACCTGGTAACTAGTTTGCCTCTGTATGCTCCCCATGTAGTAGCTGCAATATTCTCGTCTTACTTCCTGTCCTTAGGTGTTGAGTGGAGTTGGGAGTGCATTGTTAAACTCGTACCATGTTTCACAACAGGGTTCTGCATTTTAATTCGTATAACAGCTCTGAATTTATAGCAATAAGGAATAATACTTAGCAATTCTCTAGCACCTTCAATCCATGAGTCTCTAAGAGTCTACGGGGAGGGTCCCAGAACCCAAACTCCAGCCTGAACCTGGAAGTCTGTACAACAATGAAACAGCCCTGCAGTCCGCGCCCTGCGAGCCGGAGTTGGCTGGCATGGGCCAGCCACAGGTTTCCTTTGGTGCATAGACACACCCAAAATGCTTTTCAAACTCTGAGTTACACCTCACCACCCTCTGTGAGGTAGGCACAGGGACACACAGCACCTCTGTGGCAAAGCTGGGAATAAAATTCTTATCTATTGATGCCAGGCTCGTGCTTTCACTATTACACCACGTTTGTGAAGTGCTTTGGGATCATTTGGGGTAAAAGGCACTATATAAATGCAAGACATTAATATCAAACTTGTTCAGCCTAATTACAATACAGTGCCATTTAAATTGAAAATCTATCTTGGGGAGTCAACTGCCATATCATATTATTCAGATGTATTACTGATCTGATACATATCTGATACTAGCACTGGAAATATAGCTTTGAAATGAAGCGTGGTAATAGATTGTTGGAAACAAAGTTGTTTTTTTTTTTGTCTTTTTTAGGAACTATTTGAGCTCTCGGTAAGTGTGAATATTTTCCCTTTTCCTAAGAAAATGGCTTTAAAAAAAATAAAAATAAAGGGGATGGATATGCTCAGCAACTCTCCCTCTTTGTTGTCTCTGATCAATTATACAGGCCAGTTATGAGATTGGAATTGTGCGTCAGTTTCCGTTTTCTTCTGCTTTGCAACGCATGTGTGTAGTAGCAAGAGTGCTAGGGGAGAAGAGAATGGATGCGTTCATGAAAGGTGCCCCAGAGGTGATTGCCAGTTTGTGTAAACAAGAAACAGGTAAAGGAATAACCTGACTTTTCTCATAGAGTTCAGATGTGATATGGGAGGTTTTAATAATTCTGTAATTGGCTTTTTTTTTTTTTTTTAAGTTCCTGTTGATTTTGAAACCATTTTGGAAGACTACACTAAGCAGGGCTTCAGAGTTATCGCTCTTGCTCACAGAAAATTGGAATCAAAACTTTCATGGCACAAAGTCCAGAATATTAACAGGTAAGAGGGGCTACTTTTAATTGAGAACTAACATATTTAAGACAATTCATACTAAAACATGCACTATTTACATTCTTGGTATTACTTGAATCTCCTGAAGGCTGCTTATTTTGTTTTTACCTAAATTACATCTCCTTTCTAGCTCTCACCTGCAGTACTGTGCAGTGATGTTGGGATTCTGGACATTAGGCAGAGAAGCCTAAGGCAAACAAGTGTCTTCTGGTGATAAAGTGCGTGCTGTGGAACAGCCCTGACCCTACAGTGTACCATAACTGTTGTGTTGCGGTATCTGATACAGATTAACATGACAGTCCCCACTTTCTTCGTAAATATAAGTATATTTATGTAGCAGAAGGTAACGCGTCCATTAAAGACTGGGTGTGGTGTTCCTGACAACAACCAAACATGGAAGACATAATGAGGATTGTGAACCTGATTCTACACACTGTTGCACAAGGTCTGCACCCTGTTTGAGTAAGGGAGTTACAGCAGCTCAGAGCTGGTGTACCAGAGTAGAGAATCAGACTCCATGTTTCAGATGTGGAAGAATCAACAGAAGCAACTGAACATTCACAAAAGAAGCCAGTGTCTTGCATACTTCCATGTTGTTCTGTCACAAAAGTGACAGAAGAAAACACTGAAAGTATTGTAGATCATGTGTCTATTTAGAAACCTCCAGAGCTTTGTGATCATCCTCATTTATTACCTGCACCTTTCCATGTAAGCTGCCTGGGAAAGTAATTAAAGTTGTGACTTTGAAACAAAGACACAAAATTGGCTATAATTCTAATGACTTTCAAAGTATTCCATTAGATGCTCTCTTTGTAAAGCCAAAATTTAGTTTAGGTTCTTCCCTGAGAAATACTTTCTAGACATTGATATTTTTTAAAAAGCTGCTGCTGCTTCTTCGAGTAATGTCCCTGTGGGTGCTACACTTCGGGTGTTCGTGTGCCTTTGGAGTCTTTGATCGGAGTTTTTCCATGAGCAGTGTACGTTTGGCCCACATGTGGTCTATACAGCCATGTGCTGCGCACTGCAAGTATATAGGGCTATGTGGGTGAATTGCCCTCCATTTCTTCTCTACTGCCTCTGCCTGAGACGGGCTCTAGTGTGTCCACTATTGGCATGCCTCAGGGTGTTTTGATGTTGATGTGTAGTTAGTTTAGTGTTTAGTTAGTGTTAGTTGCTGTTAGTATAGAATTAATTAGATTGTAGTGAGAGTTGTGGGTATTTTCCTCTCCCTTTCCCCCCCTTTTTGGGGGGGAACTCATTTGGTCTGGCTGGCATGCCTCCCTTGCCAGGTTTCAAACACTGCCTCTCTCGTTGGGAGGCTGTCCCAGTCAGTGACGGCCACTCTAAGTGTGTCCGTTGCTTGGGAGAGTTCCAGAAGGGTAACTTTTGCCTGGCTCTCAAATCCATGAGCACAGAAGAAGTGGGAGACCAAATTGAACCTTCCAATGATGGAATGCTCTCTTCAACCTGCTTCTGAGTATGGTCAGCAGATCCCTGCATACATCTGTTTCCGGACAGACCCAGGGCCCCTTCAACCTTGTCCCAGGTCTCCCACCACAAGAAGGTGGCTCCCAAAAGGCCTCAGTCCCCTGCTGAGTCTGCAGTGTCAATCTTCGACCTCTTGATTCAGTACCGTGGAGATGAATGACTCTTCCGGTACCAGCGGGGCCGGGAGATGCCAGAACACTTCGGAGAAGCAGGGCACTAGCAGGCCCCGGGGTACTGTGTGGAAGGACAGCAAGGCCCAGGGCATATACTCCTCTAGAACAGCACCGTCTACATCAGACTTATTAATGGTGCCTTCACACTCGGCTCCCTCAGTACCAGCAAAATCACAGTGCCAGACACTTTTGGCCCTGGCTCCTACGTGCTCCAGATCAACAGTACCATCCACCTCAACTGCTGCATCAATCTCCACCCATTTTGCACAGGAGGAAGTCTGCTACTCCCAGGATGTGTCAGTGTTAGGCAAGCTGGTGTCCCCATGGCTTCTGTGTACCGAACAACTCTCGGTACTGAGACCCTGGTGTCTGGATTGCCATTGCTTCCGGGTACCACAGGATTCTCTGCCATTTTCTGTTGGGGGAGCCCCCATTGGAGGACATTGAGGAGGATGAAGGAGACATTCAGTCAGTCTCCCCCTCTCAGTGCGGGGTTCCCTCCACATCGTTACAGGAACCCATACTTCAACAAGAATTCTTCCCCACATCAGGGATGGTGGGATCAGTCCTGGGTACCATCCCTCTGTTATCTGGGCCCCCCAGTGGGCATGCTGGGATCCTTGGGCAGTGCATAAGTAGCAATTTGCCAGACATCTGAGTCCATTGCACTGGGAGATGAGTTACACAGTCTCCACCACCAAACCCCCAACATGAGGAGACCTTTGAAAACAAGAGGCCAGGACAGACAAAGGCTACCCCTCAAACTCCTATTTCGTCTTCATCTCCGGACAGTCCAGTCATGCCTCCATCACCATCGATGGCCAACAATTTTCACCAGTTCCAGGACCTTCTGAAGAAGGTGGCTGATGCCCTCCAGTTACCTCTCGAGGAGGGTAAAGACTCACAGCACAAACTCCTGGACATTCTACAGTTGGCAACACCCACCTGGATTGCGCTACCCATTAATGAAATGCTTCTGGATCCAGTAAAGACTGTGTGGCAAACTCCTGCCACCATCCCACCAACTGGTAAACAAGCAGATAAGAAATATTATGTCTCTCCCCCCTCTCCCCCCCAGGGACTCAGAGTTTTTGTTTTCCCATCCCCCATCTAATTCCCTGGTGGTGGATGTCATAAATGAGCAGGGTAACCAGTATTACTCCAGGTCTACTCTTTATGATAAAGACCAGAAGAGATTAGACCTTTTTGGCCAAAAGGCCAATTCATCCGTGACCTTCCAATTTCAGATTTCAAACTATGAGTCAGTTTTGAAGTCTTTATTGATCATCTTCCACAGGAGCATAGAGAGCACTTCCAGGCCATCATTAAGGAGGGTCAGTTATTAGCTGGAACCTCTCTCCAAGTATCCTTACATGCCCCAGACTCTGCCATCAGAACCATCTCCAAAGCAGTTGTCATGCAACGGGCATTGTGGCTCCAGCTGTCAGGGTCCCCAAGAAAGCTTCAGAAAACTGTTGAGGACCTGCAGTTTGATAGTCAGAAGCTCTTCTTGGGAACTGTGGACAAGTCTCTGCACACATGGAAGGACTACAGGGCCACATTGATGTCTCTTGATATATATGCTCCTAGGAACAAGAGGAGATTTAGCAGGTCTCAGACTGCACAGAGACTGTGCCGAGCCTAGCTCTCTGGATTTCACAGAATCACTGAACCCTTTAGAAAGAGACAAATTCCAGAGGCAAAGAGCATCCCAACCCCTTCAGTGAGTACCCAGTTATCATTGAAACAACAATTTGAGTTGGTTGAGGATTGACTCCTCCCTCACCTCTAGTTTGCAAGCTGCAAACTTTTGCCATCACTTTTGGACACCGCCTTTCCCATCTCCAACAGGCCTGGCAGCATATTAAAACAGACAAGTGAGTCATGGAGGTTATAACATCAGGCTACATCAGTGGTCCCCAACCTTCAATGTGGCGGGCGCCTGATGATTAGCCGCCGAAATGCTGCTGAGAAGCAGCGGCATTTTGGCGGCGACACTTCTTGACATTGTTGCTTCCTTGGCGGCATTTCGGCGGCTGCTTGTCTGGTGACTGCGCTCCTCGTCAGTAGGCGGGTGCACGTGGATGCCCCAGCGGGAGCTTTGGTGCCCACAGGCACCGCCTTGGGGACCACTGGGCTACATCGTCTGCTTCATGTCCCTCGCTCCCTTCCACTCTTCTTCCCCCTCCCTCTTCGGGGACCCCGCTCACAAGACTATACAGAGTCAAGAGGTATACTCGCTCCATCATTTAGGAGCGACAGAACTGGTCCCATCCCCTCACGATGGGGAAAGGGTTTTACTCAAAGTATTTTCTCATGCCAGAGAAGGACAAAGAGTTGAGACCAATCTTAGAACTGAGATGACTGAACAAATTTGTAAAGTCTCAAAAGTTCAGGATGGTGACTCTGGCAGTTATAATCCCTTCTCTAGAAGCAGGAGAATTGTTTTTTGGACACCCATTTCCATACAGAAATACATCCCGCACAGAGGAAACACTATGGGCCAGGATCATTTTCAATATTGAGTACTTCCTTTTGGTCTCTGTTCGGCCCCAAGGATGTTCTCAAAGGGTCTAGCAGGAGTCACTGCTTACCTTTGGCAAGAAGTAATATGAGTTTTCCCATATCTCGATGACTGGCTACTCAAGGGTTGATCTAAAAAAAAAAAAAAAAAAAAAGGTACTAACTTCCCCAGACAGCCCTCTCTCTCTTCCTAGATTTGGGTCTCCAGCTAAATGTAAAAAAATGCGCAGCCCTATATGCCCTTGTGTGTGGCACGAGATTCTATAGGGCACATGCGCAGGCTGAATGGACAGAAAATCTCGGATCAAGGACTCCAGAGGTGCACGAGCACCCACAGGGACACGCATCTCAAAGAAATGCAGTTACTGCACAAAACGAGTGACTTCTTTTCCACTTTTGTGATTACATTTTTTCCCCCTTAAATAAATAAACTAATTAAAAATTAACAGAAATTATTTCTCAAATTGCTTATGAAGCTGAATCTTTTTATTATTTTTCACAATTAAAAATAAAATCTTTCTCTCTCCTTTGCCATAAAAGCATAGTCACATTGTTAAAAAAAAAAAAAAAGCAATCCACCCTACATCAATTTCTGAAAATGTTTATCCCCTGTTGTTACAGAGATGCCATTGAAAGCAACATGGATTTTATGGGGTTAATTATAATGCAAAACAAACTAAAGCAAGAAACCCCTGCTGTACTTGAAGACTTGCATAAAGCCAACATTCGCACTGTCATGGTCACAGGTTAGAATACAGTTAATCCAACATTTTGGGAACAAATAAATGTATTGTTTTGAATGGATTTAATGCTTTTTTCCCCATCTATGTGTTCTATGTTCTATGTGGGTTGTTATATTTAACGTTCAGAGAGTAAAGCTGAGTTGTATGTAGTTTCTCTGGTCCAAGTTCAATCTCTTACATAGAAAAAGTTTGATATTGTACAGAAACAAGAAGAGAAAGGGACAATAACATTTCTGCTTTTGGTATCTGAAGAGAGGAAGTATGATCTTGGGACAACCAACAAGGCTAAGAGCCAGAAGTTCTAGATTCTGTTCCTTACTCTGCTGTATACTCCCTGTGTGGCCTGGGGCAAGTTGTTTAACCGATCGGTGCCTCAGTTTCCCCATCAGTAAAAGGAGGGGTGTATGAGGCTTAGTTCAGTCATATGTATAAAGCACTTTTGAGATGTTTGGAAGGAAGATGCAATGGAAATTCACATTAATATGATTTGTGCTATTTGTTAAAAATTATGCATTCATTTGGGGGGGGAGGGGTTAAATTGTTGTATAGATGTACCAAAATTCTACCTTACTATAATAATATCCAAGAGTGAACTGTGAACGATGCTGTGGTGATTCTGTGCTTGTTCCTGTGATTGATTGATAGTTATTTTGATTGAATTAATTGATCTGACCTATGGTCCTTCTGAATAAGCTTTCCTGCTCCGCCGTATTTCAGTAGAGTTAAAAGTGGTGCGTCCGTCTGCCTCGTTCGTTCTTTCTCCAGGAATATTTCTGTTTATAGCTTTTACATCTTGGTAACTATGGAGTAGACATGGGACTTCTGCTACCTATGAAAATGGTAGTGGACATCTTGCAGAAATGACAGATACACATGATACCGTACCAACTTACATTACTATCCTGGAAGAGAAAAGTAAAAAGATTTGGCTGTGAAATAGCAAAGTGGGTCACCCAGGTTTAGTTTTGTGAGGTTTGCGCAGACTAGAATGATACTGCAACTGCTACGCAAGGAAAGCTAGAAATATCATGTAATTTAAAATGTTTGGCAGATTAGTCAGGGCACAGAGACACAAGTAGGCGGATATGTGCAAACACAATGATATATTGTCCTGGAATGAAAGGTGCTGTATAAATGAAGGGACAAAGAGTCAGGACTGGGACTTTATTGCCTGCTATATGGCTTGCTTTTCATATGACCTTGCATAAGTCACTTTGGGCCATATTTTTAAAAGGATGCATACTTCCTAAGTACCCCAAAACAAACTGTGTCCCCTCTGAAACATGCACAAGACTTTCAGGACTGTATCTCTGTCTCCCCCTATCCCTCCCAATACAATGAAATTGATGATAGGAGGTATTTAATAATCATAGAAGATTAGGGTTGGAAGAGACCTCAGGAGGTCATTTGATCCAACCCCCTGCACAAAGCAGGACCAACCCCAACTAAATCATCCCAGCCAGGGCTTTGTCAAGCCTGACCTTAAAAACCTCTAAGGATGGAGATTCCACCACCTCCCTAGGTAACCCATTCCAGTGCTTCACCACCCTCCTAGTGAAATAGTGTTTCCTAATATCCAACCTAGACCTCCCACACTGCAACTTGAGACCATTGCTCCTTGTTCTGTCATCTGCCACCACTGAGAACAGCCGAGCTCTGTCCTCTCTGGAACCCCCTTTCAGGTAGTTGAAGGCTGCTATCAAATCCCCCCTTACTCTTCTCCTCTGCAGACTAAACAAGACTAAATACCAGGAGGTACAATATCATGGCTATCTGTGGATTTTAATTGTTGTAAGGAAGTCATTGATGCCAGTCAGACAGATCTGCTGCTGCCATTTTAAAGCAGGTTTCACTCAAGTATGTTCCTTTCCCGATGTTCATCTATATTGCCATTTGTTTAATGAAACCCTTTTTTTACTTTACTTGCTTAACAGGTGATAACATGTTAACTGCTATCTCTGTGGCTAGAGACTGTGGAATGATTCTACCTCAGGATAAGGTCATTATTGCTGAAGCGCTACCTCCAAAGGATGGGCGAGTTGCCAGGATAAACTGGCATTATGCAGATACCCTCACAAAATGCACTAATTCATCACCAGCCATTAACTCACAGGTAATTTCCGCATTACTTTATCTCGACAAGTGTTAGCATGAGATTCACTGCCAGGTTCACTTATTTAGTTTCCTTAAATTATTCTAGTACATAGTTGTACAAGTCATAATAAATGCACTACTTAACTTACCAATGAAATGCAATCCCAGAAGTACAGCACAATCCTGCCATTCATAATATGGGGCTGGTTTAGAACCGCAAAGTGTTTCGAGAAAGAAATTCCTGTGATTTCATCTTTCACTGAACTCTGCTTGGTTTAATTAACAACTAAAGCTCAGAGTTGATTCATTTTCAGTCTGGAAAAATTGCTTGAGGCCATTTGAGGAAATCTGGGTCAGATGCACTCAGCTGGCCAACAGGGTGTGTCTCTCTATTGCAGAAGCTGTCCATTGGCCAACACACCAAAATCCTACCCAGCTCTATCTTTCTCGACAGGATCCTACCCTGCATAATTTTAAGGCCCTTAGCGTTAAGTACAGCTAAGAGATGGATGGTAATAATAGTGATATTTATATTGTTGTTCTCCTCTTCAAAACACAGTGCATACATTAAAATAATGAAACTACACTGAAACGAACTCTGCTCTTGAGATCTACTTGGTGCTGGGTTTTGTCCTCTTCAGGGGAAAAAGTAAATATAATGAAACCTGTCTCAAGGACAAACAGCTTTACTGAACACTGGCCTGCATAAAGATACCATCCCAGGATATATTATACAGTGTTAAATTGCCTCCGTTTAACGGCTTGATCTTATTCCCATTTGAGTCAGTTAAAAAACCAAACATTTCTCATCAGTGCTGCAGGGTAGGGTCTTAAACAACCACTGTCCCAAAGCAGCAAAACCTGCCCCGTTGCAGAGACTGACACCAGACGCAGCAGCATCCTCGCCTGTGAGACCTGTGACTCAATGTCATTTGTGCCCCAGGACTCTGCATGCGCTAGTTCTGCTTACGGCGTTCAGGGTTAAAACACCAACCAGCAGTACGATAGCGAATGTTACTCTAAACACACATTTAAAAAGTAACCGGTAGATTGATGCTGCAGCTGCTGGTGACGCTTTCAGACATCAGAAATCTGTTTTTATTAAAGGGCTTGTTCTAAAATATTTATTTATAATTAACTATGTAATAAACTGTCGAATTTTTGCTATTAAATAAGTGTAATTTAATCTTACAAGGCTTCCTGCAGCTCAAATTAAAATTCTCAGCAACCTTTATTAAAGCAATATTTCCAAAGCTACTGCTTCTGTTGGTCCTTTATATAGTGCCTTAAAATATGAAGAATATGGGTAAGTATATTATGACTAAAATAACCAAAGTTCCTTGTTTTGATACAGGATATTCCAATTAAATTGGTCCATGAAAGTCTAGAAGACCTCCAGCTGACTAAATACCATTTTGCAATGAATGGAAAGTCCTTTGCAGTGATACTGGAGCATTTTCAGGACCTTGTGCCCAAGGTTAGTAACCTAATTGGTGTTTGGCCTTTTGGATGATGTGCAGATTTTGCACGTGACTAATGTTGGTAAGAAATCTGTTGTCTTTCAGCTGGTGTTGCATGGCACTGTATTTGCCCGCATGGCACCTGATCAGAAAACCCAGCTAGTGGAAGCGTTACAAAATGTGGAGTGAGTATTTATTTGTTTCTGAAAATGTTGGGTGTTTAGTGTGTTAGAAAAATGTCCTTGGGGGAAAACAGAGCATTTTACTGTTTGAGCTATTTACATTTAGCCTGGTAAAAAGGCTAGACTATAACATCTCAGTTGGCAAATCGGACAGTTAATAGAGTTGTTTAAAAAATAGTATCATTTATTGGAGGACTGTGAAACACAGCTTTTTTAAATAGCTGCTTTTTCAGGAGGTTGCAACTGAAGAATTTAATTTGGTACAGCATCAATTTAGACTAAAATTGACCAATGTGTTTGAGGCATAATCAAAAATCTTGTAACTTGGCTTAGTGTGAACAATTAATATCCTCAGTTAATTTCTGCTTATTAAACAAGTAAATATTTGTGGGATGAATTCTGTTTATTCAGTCATTCATGTCCTGTCAAATTGGCTCTTACTTTTTTTTTTTAAATGGGGATTAGTCTAATGGCCGGTTTACTTTTTTCAGCTGTTGTTTTTTTTTTTTTTCAGATGTAGGTTTTTCAAGTGTTAGTGATAGTTTCCATCTGATGCCTTAGAAATAATTTGTTGAAAAATATGTAACAAAATATTGCAAGATGCACCTTTCCCAGGCTATAGAGGCAGCATGGTGTAGTAGATTAAGTATGGGAAAGGTGGTCACAAAGTTCTGAGTTCTAATCCTGGCTATGGCATTGACCTTAGCTTGCTTCTTGACCTGGGGCAAGTCACTTAACTTTTCTGCCTCAGTTTATCTACTACATAGTAATAACCTGCTATCCTGAGGATTCGTTAATGTCTGTACAGCACTTGGAAAGCATCAGGTTGTATAAAAGTGTTCAGTATAATTGGAATAAGTATTATAGTTATGGAATGAAGTAGAATGCTGAAACTTGTCTGGTTTTTATAGTTACTATGTTGGCATGTGTGGAGATGGTGCAAATGACTGTGGTGTAAGTACACTTCTATTTTGTTTAAGGAGCTATTGTCACATTATTGTGAATTTTAAAGCTAAAAGATGATTAAACAATCTCTAACTCTCCTCCTGATAACCGGCAGGCACTGAAGAAGGCCCATGGTGGTATATCACTGTCTGAACTTGAGGCTTCTGTGGCATCACCATTCACCTCCAGGACTCCTAGTATTTCCTGTGTGCCAAACCTTATCAGGTAACGCACTGCAGAATTTTCAACAAGCTGTTTCCCATAAGTAGAAGTGGTTGATCTAGCACTGCGTGCAAGGCAATATCCTACATGCCAGCAATATGAAATCAAAGCAGGATCCGACATAACCCTTCATATTTTTTGCTTTTAGTAAAGGCACCTGTGAGTAATGTATTGTATTTTCACAGCATGATCCCATATGTTTTTATCCCAATTGTAGTCCATGTAAAATTAATTTCTTCCTTAAAGTTGTGAGTGAGCCTTTAGCCATCTGAAGTAGTCTGAAGGTATATTAAATTTCCTAAGAATTAATTGATTTGCTGCCATTAGAAATCAGGAGTAATTTTTTGGAGTTTACAGGCAGCTTTAACAACAATTCTAATATCTGTGCTCTTGGAGTGAGACCATTCAGGACTGAAAAAGCCATCGTTCATGCCACAGATTCTGTTCATGCCCTGAAGTGCTGTTCTGCTCTGAAGAGTGACAGTAAAGGAGGCACTTGTGATTTCATGTTTATCTCAATGATTTCTGGACCAGATTTACTCTGTTTACATTTATAAAGAGGTCTCTTTATAGGTGTTGTCAGTCCCTGCAAACTTAACCTGGGATCTGAGAAGCAAGCAATGTTCTTTCCTGCTTGTGCATAATCACCAGCAATAAAAATTATTCAGGAACTTCTGCCCTTAGCGATAACTTTGGGGGAAACCCATTGACGTTTCAAATGGAGTTGCTGAGAACTGATTTTTGTCCCAGCAACTGGAACTTGGTTAACAACTTTCCTGATGTAATAAGTGCTCAAAAGTAATTTGTGTCCCTGAAGTCAGCAGATCTGATTCTGAATGCACACACAGCATATCAGTTGAGTGAAAATGTGCCACCATAGAAGAGAGGTGCATTTTAATTTATGTATTGGTTTTCCAGTAAACCTTTTTTAAATTAAACAGCATCAAGCAGAAATTTGGTGATTCTCTGTAGATGGCATGTTCATAATTGTGATCAGCTAGCAAATATATTCTCACCCCCCTTCCCCCACCTTTTTTTTCTTTTCAGTTTCTTTACATGTCTTTGATCTTTTGATCTTTAGCAGAAAATATCTCACCGCGTTGGCTATTCTGTTCAGTGCTAGCTGTCTTTTTTTTAACCAGGCTATAATTGTTGGCTTAAATGGCTTTAGTTATATGGATGTATTTGTTTTTACAGGGAAGGCCGTGCTGCTTTAATAACTTCCTTTTGCGTATTTAAGTTTATGGCTTTGTACAGCATTATCCAGTATTTCAGCGTTACCCTACTATATTCTGTGAGTATTTGACAATATAGCACTCAAACATTATTAAATATAATTCAAAGGGTTTAAGATAAGCAATTTAACCTCTGGCTGTTGCATATTAATGTTGCATGTCAATTTCTTTGGGAGCTTGGTGATTATGATAAGATTCATCATGCCTTCGTTCTCTAGATAATATATATAATTGTCATCTAGAAATATTAAAACTTTGCCTTTGAGGACTAGCTAACATTACCACGGTATTCACAATATTTCATGTCCTTCTCAGTAGTTAGTATAAGGAATATTGTAGTAATATTTTCTGTTAAAGGCAAAAAAACCAAAATCAGGTTATAACAGCTCTCAGAACTGCTGTGATGGAGGTATGTACCTAGAGAGAGCAATAAAATACTAAAACCTAACAGAACGTGTAGAATGAAGACCTGTTTTTCCATTGGTTACCATGCCGTAGTATCAACAACTACCAAAGGAAGAGTACTGTAAACAAAATTACACGTCAGTAATGGCATACCGCTTGAGATAGAGCAACTGGAAGATACTGAGTTGGGTGTATTTTGGCAGAAATTACTTAATGTAAAGGCCCTCAGTGGAAATTCCCTCCACTTTAACTGTTGTTGGTTAATTCACCTTTGTATCTTTAATTCAGAATACTATTTAGTAGTAAGGGAGTTTTGGAGTGGCAGTTTTTGAGCCATATAATGTGTGATTAAATGAATGGGATTTTCTTATGTAGAACCCTTGGGGAACTTCAGGGTTTAAGATCGCCTTTGTTTGCTGGGTGTAGGCAGCATTGTTATCTACTAATTTGGCCAAAGAACAACGTACACTGAAAAACTACCTAGAAATTGATTTGACTCTGCATGCTTTAGTATCATACACAACATTGCTACCACAGGTTTTGATCCTGCAAGGGGCACCGTACTCCTGACTCCCACAGACTTTGGACGCTCAGCCCATTACTGGATCGACCCATTGTTTATAAAGTTTCTGTGCAACTATTCATGCAAATGAATATTTTTAAAAAGCTGTAAAATGTTTCTTAATGTGAAGAAAGGAGTAATATCGCACTTGTGTTTTCTGTATAGATCCTGAGTAATTTAGGAGATTTCCAGTTTCTTTTCATCGATCTGGCAATCATTTTGGTTGTTGTCTTTACCAGTGAGTATTATGCTGAATTACTTCTGATGTTTTGTTGTATTAGCAATCAGCTGTTTGTTTAACTATGAAAAAAGAGCAAATGTGTGTCTGAAGCACATGCTTTTTAGCATCTTGTTAAATATTCCTACTAACATCAATATGACTTTTGGTTTGATATCTGTAAAGGTACTATCTCAAAAGTATGAGTAAACTATATGATAAATTACACAAGTTTCTGACAGGTGTCCCCCTGCATCTTTCTTCTACAGTTCTGCATGTAGCTATAGTATGGGAGGGAGATGGGGTTATTTAAAAAAATCTGAAGGTAAAAATCCTATTATTTCGTGTTTTCAATCCCATTGGTCATGTAAATGGTCTAAATGTACATTTTTAGTTATGTCTGCCATGAGAGTAAGTATATTCTTGGTTGTCCTTGTTGCAGCCACGGGTCTCTTGTGGCCCTTGTCCTTTTTTCGGTAGATGTTCTCTCGGTCTCTGTGCACTGGGGATAGGTAGGAGAAGGGATTGACCTTCCACCTCCCCCACCTGACACACGCCGGCAGGCAAGAGCACAGGAACCTCCTTCTCTCCTTCTCTTTCTATCCCAAGAGAGAGATGCTACTTATGTCTGTCTCTCCTTAAGGGAATGTAGGAGAAAAGGGTGAACAAAACTGTGGGAATATCCCCAAAACAGTGTACGAATTAGAAAATCTAATGCTAAAGTATTGCACTCAATCGGCGCGAGCTCAGGTATGTGACGTTGTGTCACCACACAGAGTTGATTAGCAGCCATGATGTCATGTATCAGCTCTTGGCAGTGCAGTGAGGCTGAAATTTGGCCAGAAGTGAGTAGGCATTATGTAAAGAGTTAAGACTCTTTTAATCCAAAAGATCATGGTGCGATTACACTTTGTTGTTTACATTTTCACAGATGGATTTTTTTTTTTTTATGCACAAGAGATTACATTCTCACTTGTGCTGTAGGCATATGTATTTATCCACACTTGAAAAGCAAGCAGATAATAATTAGCTCAGGGCATATTAACAGAAGAATTATTGCTCTGGAAATTGAGGTATACTGTCTGACGACACAGACAGGGAACCTGTAATTGCTGCTGATTCTTACAGGTGCCATGAAGATGGGAAGGTCGGTCTACCTCTGCTGTTACTCTGGCTCTGCTGGGTTAGCCAATGGGAGGCTGGTTTTCACCATCTCTGTGGCAGCAGCCTATCGAGATGCTGCCTTGTGCAAACTGATGCACATTACTATGACTCAGAACCACCAAAGCAACTTGGGACAATGCATATCGCAAAATATCGGGACAAATTGCGTTCCGACCTAACATCGGTCAGGACGCAGGACAAACACCTAAATATCGGGACAGTCCCGATTTTATCGGGACGTCTGGTCACCCTACCCAGAGCTCCTAGCGTAGACATAGCCTAACTCCATAAAAGTTAAACAAAATAGTACTTGGAAACGTGCAGATTATAAACTATCCTTGATTTTCTTTCTCCCAATACAGTGAGTTTAAATCCTGCTTGGAAGGAGCTTGTTGCACAAAGGCCACCTTCAGGTCTCATCTCAGGTCAACTTCTCTGCTCAGTTCTGTCTCAGATTATCACCTGCCTTGGTTTTCAAACCATAGGATTTATTTGGGTCAAACAGCAACCCTGGTATGAGCCCTGGACCACCCAGTCAGAGTAAGTTGTACCCGGGTAAATACAGAATATGGTAACACTGATTGGGGGAATGGTTTATAAATAATTGAATGCCCTTTGGTATCTAGGAAATTCCAAGGTGCATTTCACATGGCAACTGGCTAATGTGCAGATTTCCTTGCCATGGAAGGAGAAAAGGCGTCTGATTTCTTGGGTCAAACTACACTGGGATTCTTGCCTTGAGTGGGTCTCAGCTTGCCCTGCCAGCCTCTGTCACAGAACTGGAGGTCTCCCTCTTTCCTGCTGCCTGTCAGACTCATGTGGGGACCAGTAGGGAAAAGTGAGGTCATGTCAGATGATCAGGATATGGTGTGTGGAAGAATTGGCAAAGGGCTGGGGATACTGCAAGGTGAGCAGAGAGTGAGAGATGATTTGCCCTCTTGGGGGAAGAGGAATAATTGTCTCATGCTCAGGAAGTTAGATCAGGACCAGCGGCGTAATGGGCTTCATTTTGTGCGGGTTAGGAGGATTAGTGAAACCCGTGTTATGGGATTGGGATGCTAGAGGAGGGGAAGTACAGAAGAAGTTTCACTGAGCTGCAGTACCACGGTGTACAACACTACGGTATCGTATTCTAAGGGTTGAAAATAATGTACTGGGGGAGTTCTGTGACCTCCTCATAAGGAACGGCTGCAAGGACCACAAGAGAGCATCAGAGATGGACTGTCAATGTTTACGTCACTGTGTGGAGGGTGGAAAGGACGGGAAAGTAATAATGTTTGTATGACAGTCTTGTGTACTAAGATCGAGTCTTAGCAATTACTTCCAGCTGTTAATATTGGTAGAAGTGGGCCTGCACTGGAGCCTTGAATCTGAAGAGCCCTGAACTTCAGAGCAATTTTCAGATCCAAACGTCATGGTTTCTATGCCTATTTCTGCTCCGTATAATGAAATTATGTCATCCTGTTATGAAGCAGCAGCAAACTGGGCTACAGGCCATTATTTATACCCGTCTCGCTTTGTTTGTTTTTCAGTTTGTAAAATTCACTTACTGCAGCCTCTACAGGCAGTAGAACAATAAGTCCTATACAATTCGTATCACTAACTGACACAATGGAAACCCAAAAGAATTCAGAACTCACTGGGCACAAAAGAAACTCCAGTGCATGACCTCAGGCACCACCCAACACAAAGGCCTTTCTGAATTACTTCATTAACTGTAGTAAAATGTCTAAAATATACCCACCATAACCTCTGCAGCAATTTATACTGGAATTATTTTCACAATAAAGACAGGGCTAAAACTTCCTGTAATCCTCTACTTTGACTCCGTGTTGAATGTTCTTCTGTGTTGCAGTGCATGTAACTTAGCAGCAGCCACAAACACCAGTTCCTCCCAACATGAGAATGAGACTCTTCATGATGAGCACAATATCAAAAACTATGAAAACACAACGGTGTTTTTTATCTCCAGCTTTCAGTACCTCATAGTGGCAATTGTCTTTTCTAAAGGGAAGCCCTTTAGGCAGCCTTGCTACAGAAATGGTAAGTCTCTTCTCATTATATACAATTCCTCTGTATTTCTCTAAGTAAGAATTCCAAATGACAATAGGCATATTTTGTTCACTTAGCACATTTGCTTAGGCACATGTTGTGCTGCTTTTGCAGTAACAGATTTGCTGCTGCAAGAATGTGGGGTTCCCCCAAGAGAAGAGGGAGGGGATAGTTTCTCAGGTGAAAATAGATGGGGCAGTATTGTAGAATATTCAAGATTTCCTCTGGGAATTTGGGAAGGTTAATGCAGAAATTCTCACATTCTACAAATTTTAACTTTTTTTTTCTAAAGTAAAATGCATGAAATTTAAATGGTATGCTCTCTCTGGGAAAACAACCTAAATACAGTCATTACCACTGTATTGAATGAGGTTTCTCTATTGACTCAATGATTTTGGTAGCAGAATACTTCTGCATTCCATTGCTGTTTTGTTTAAGACATGGAATAATAACATTTTTCACTTCTTAAATCTGTGGGGACTGTGTGCTTGCTGCATACACTAAATCTGCTTGCTAATATCCTTAAGATAGTTTTGTGTATTTAGAAATCTCACGTGCAGATTTTTTAGATTTAGATTCAGTTGCTTTAATGTTTTTCAGAATTCTGAAAGATTCTGGTCTCATTATGGGCCTCAAAACTTACTTTTTAAAAATGGTCTTTTCTTGGGAGTGCAAAAAAGTGTAATCTAAAACCTGTAACTTTTTGTTGCTAGGGCAGTGGTTGATTTGAACTCCTGTAATTTAGTCATTTTGTATTTATCTAAAATTATA
This sequence comes from Trachemys scripta elegans, assembly GCF_013100865.1. Classification (NCBI taxonomy): domain Eukaryota; kingdom Metazoa; phylum Chordata; order Testudines; family Emydidae; genus Trachemys; species Trachemys scripta. Next base: position 102,788,610 of record NC_048306.1, on the reverse strand, counting down.
TGTATGGTATATATTGTTTTAGAAGGTTAATGGAGGAAAAAAAAATATACACACACACATACACGTATGTGCATGCGCACTAAAGTGAAATGAGGATTATATCCACCATTGCAATGTGGTTTGAGATGTATATTCTGTTGTTGTGAAAGGGGAAAACTTCTTGTAAGTTAAGTGTCACATAAGCTGCATTGTTTTCATAAGGTAATGAGAATTAACCAGATGTTTATGGTGGCTTTTTTGCATATACAATAAAATCATTGCAGTATAATTTTACAGGTGAGAAATCCAAGACTGTTTCATGTAATATGTACTTGTATATGGTCTACCAATGCAAAATACATTTTGTGAACGGTTATTCAGGGGTTATTGTAATAGATATATACGCAGAAGCGAAGCATGACTATGTTTAATGTTGTATTTCTCTTTTTCTTTTTACAGTTCTGTTTGTTATATCTGTGATAGTAATTTATATCTTCACATTATTCATCATGTTGTATCCAGTTGAATCCATTGACAGGGTTCTTGAGGTAAGATTCAACAAGCAGGTATATACACTTCATACCTCATAAAATAAGTTGGCTGGCCTCTCTTCCAGACTAAAGTTCCCATTGACTAGATTGACCCTTTGAAAGCTAGAGTTCAAATTCTACCAGAAGACAAGCCTAATGAAAATCTGGCATATACCTATAGAGTCAAATGAGAGCCAAATATAAATTTAGTCTCACCATTTTTTAATTTTTATTTTAAAAAAAATCCCTTTAGATCTAACTAATGCAGAAGAAGCATGTGTTTAAAACCCTTAACAATTTCTCAGCAAGATACTGTAGAATGAGAGGTGAGACTACCAAATGCACTCTGCAGATAAGCATTATTTGCCCTATCACAAAGAGTTGTGTTTAAGCAATAAAATAGGAGTTAAATTTGAGGTTTACAACCAAGCTTGTTTCAAATTTGCTTTATTTCATATGTACACATTTTATTGTGTGTAATTGTTCAATGCATACAGTGGACATTGGTCACCTGTGACAACTTTGTCTTGCAGCTAGTTTGTGTACCATATGAGTGGCGTATAACAATTCTCATCATCATCATCATCAATGCAATTGTATCCCTCTTGGTGGAGGTAAGTAGCTCAGATTAACAAGTGGTCTTTTCCATGTAGCCTTTTCCTGGGCTACAAGTACATCCTATATAAAATGCTGATGGAGTACAGTTCCGTTTGTACTTCTAATGTATTTTCAGGCAAGGTTAAGGCCACAAAGTTTAAAGTTTCATAATACAGATAATTAATATAATAAGGAATAATTGAGTTAAGCATTGTTATTGAATTCAATGTAATGTACAGCAGCAGTGAACTATGTTGAACACAGACTTCTGACATTGATTTTTTTAGTGTGTGTCACTATCCTTATGTGATAAACTGAGTCACACTTATGATCCTTAACAGCATAAGGGACCATTAGATCCTCTAGTCTTACCTCCTGTATATCACATTAAATTTCACCCAGTTATCCTTGTATTGAGCCCAGTAAATTGGGTTTGACTCAAACATACCTTCCAGAACAGCTTCAATCTCGATTTGAAGAGCTCAAGAGATGGAGAATCCACCACTTCCCTTGATAAATTGTTTCAATGGTTAATTGTCCTGTGTCTAACTTCTACTTTGTGCTCGTCTGGGTTCCATTTCCAGCCATTGGCTCTCGTCTTGCCATTCACTACTAGAGTAAAGTCCTTTCATACCTGGTATTTCCCCCCTGAAGGTGCTTACACACTAATTGTCACCTCTCTTTTTTTGATTAGCTAAACAGATTGTGCTCTTTAAATATCTCATCGTAAAGCATTTTCTTGAATCATCTTTGTGGCTCTTTTCTGCATCATCATCAATTTTTCAACATCGTTTTAAAAATGTGGCCACAGAAATGTATGCCATATTCCAGTATTGGTCTCATCAATGCTGTATACAGAGGTAAAATCACCTCCTTGCTCCTACTTATTGCTCCCTTGTTTATACATCCAAGGATCACATTAGCCCGTTCTTCCACAGTATCACATTGGGAGCTCATGTTCAGCTGTTTGTCCACTAAGACCCCTAAATTCTTTTAGAGTTGCTCTTCACATTTTCACATCTGTTCAATTTGTTCATGACACACCGAGTTTGAGTTAATACCGCATTTGCCCCCTTAGCACCTGCCCCTTGTTTTGTTGGTTTAATACCCTCTCCCCCTCATTGGCTCCAGCTAGTGTCTAAGAGAGATGATTAGCTGCCCGTGAGATGCATGCTGGTCCCATTCATATAGCCCCGTCTGTCATTGGAATATGGCCTAGTCCTCCACAAATCCAAGCCTTCAGCCTCACACCAGTTGCACTGTCTATGGTTCACGTCCAATATTTTATGCCTTCTCTTGCTTTTGGGACTGGAAGGCTCTCCAAGAAGATAACTTGGACGTTCCTCCTCTTCAGCTCCCTTCCAAGGTCCCTGAAGTTTTCTGTAATCTGTGGGATGCCATAGTATTGGAACCAATGTGTATCCCCACCAGTGGAGACTTGCCAGAAGATTTAATAACCCCATCCCTCTTGCATTTCATTTCATATTTTTGCCCTAGGGTGACAGCACACCATCCTGCTCTCCTTGTGTCCTTTGCTAAATTCAGTGTCCACTCTTCATATGGAGTCACTGATGAGGATTGTTTGTCTTCTTGAGACAGGTGAAAAACCTGTCTTCGTAGCTGCTTGCTTCATAACGCAAGGATGCCCATGAGGCATGTCCCTTTTAGCTTTCTGTTCTGTTCCTCTGGAAACAGGTTCCTCTACAGTTGCTTCACTGAGTACCTGATACTGAATGAGTACTTTTAGCTGGGTTGAGTGCCTCCTGGTTTTCTCTCTGCTCTTTGTCATGAATCATCAGCCCATTTCTTTGGTTTCTGTTCTCTCCAGTTCTCCTTTCACAGACTCCTCCCCTTGTCGTGTCTGTGGTAATGATTTCCAAATGTGGTTGTCAAAGAAGTGTTGAAACTTGTGCTTCCAGACCACATATTTTCTCCTATAGTATGGCCCCCAGCTTGCATTCATGCACCAGAGATCTATTTGGTCTTCTGACAGAAAAGTAAACGTAGCATGTCTGAGGCAGGACACAGTTGTTCCCTTGTTGTCCATATTTGCTACCTGGAGTAGAGCTATACCTCCAACAGAAGGAGCCAGACTCCCTCCAAAACTCACCAACTTGCCACTCTTATTTGCCTACCTCAGGAGTTCACCTGGCAACTGACTATATTCTAATCTTCACTGCTCAGCTCTGTCCCCCTTTAACCGGGCGGGGTGAACCTCTCGGACACTTCAAACCCTGGGGCTGTTCAAAGACCACAGGATTGCAGCCACACACAGACCCATCTCACCTAGCCTGGACAGGGGTCCACAGCCCAGCCACGCAACCTTCCTAGAGAACAGACAGACTAGACACACCACTCACCAAGTCCCTCCGCCTCTGAGCACACCATCCGCACCTATGCCCCCCGAAACCCTGACCAGTTTCTAATAACTAACTTTGGTCTGTGATCAGCACTGCTAAATAAATACCCAAAATGTCAGACTAATCAGAATGCAGAACATGATTTGAGAAAAGAATCTTAATTTAAAGCTTCCTTAGAACTTGCAGTGCTTACTGGAGATTCTTAAAATAGTAGTGTCAAAACTTGTTGTTTAAAAAAAAAATTCCTATTTGTGTAAATGCAGTTGTCATAATTATTGCAATTAATGTAAAGCATATATTTGTGCTTTTAAAACCCTCATGGAAGCACTTAAATACTGAAGATGGTTTCTCTCTTAAATACTAATAAAAATAAATTTTGTCAAATGAAAGCTGAGTTTAGTTCTGCACTGAGTTAATTATGCCTACATCACCGTTTCAGATTTTATTTTTATGTGCACACTAACAACAAATGATCATTAGTCTTTTTAATTCTTCCCACTCACTGCAATGTCTCACAGAATATCCTCCTTGACATGATCCTTTGGAAGGTTGTGTTCAGTCGAGACAAACAAGGAGAATATCGCCTCACCATACCCCAGCCACCTCAGGTTGGAGACCACTATTTTGCTGTCAATCATTCAACTGTATGCAGATTAATTTAGTTTTGTACCATGCATTGTGTAGTGGTTTATGGGTGTGTGTTTGTTTTCTGCCTGTATAAACCTGTTTTTAAATAGTGTCTTTATCATATTTCTGTAACTTTACAATTAAAAGGGATTTTAACAGAAGCATCTTTAAATATTATTGTAAACGTGTCCTAAGCAGGTGAGTGTACATTTAGCTTCACTTACAGGACTTGAGAAACAGTGTGAGGCCTCTCTAATTTTTCCATTGACTTGTTTTTTCACTCCAAAATGACACACTTAAAATTTCACATTCAGTGTCACCAATGTTCATTCCAGACACTTAGTAGTAGTCTGCATATCAGCAGATCAGTAGAGTAAGACTAGAAATGTCTTGATTCTCATGAAATCAGGGTTCTTAACTGTGGGTTTGATCCAGCTCCCAATGAAATGAATTAAATTGACTTCAAAAGGTGTTGGAGCATCTTCTGTGTGATCAGTAATTTATGGTACTTACAAACAAAGTGAAACAAAATGACAGACATGGTAAATTACCACTACTTTTTAAGCTGCTGTAGAAGGTGACAGTGTTGGCAGCTCTTCCACCTCAAGAGATAGTCAGCAAACTGCATTTGGTACCAGCCGGAGGCTACTGTCTATGGAAAATGCAATGTAGTAAAACACTGTTGGTTTGGTTATTACCTTTAACGCCTTATAGCTTTTGTCTACCTCTGGGCAGAGAACCTGCACGAGGCCCAGCCATTGCTTCAGTCAAAATTGACCCTGATTTTGAGAACTGCAGTGATGCCTAGGGCTCGTGCTAGCATTCTGCACAGGGTAAATCTAAGCCACGGCGCATAAGAGCAATCACTTGTATCCACCAGAACGGCAGCCATACCCAGTAAACACAGTAGACTGAGAAATGGGAGGAACCAAATATTTTGAGAATGATAGCAGTGTGTTTGTCTATTTATTCCAGTTAGTGGAGTAAAATTTCTAAGGTTCATGTATTGCCTATTTAGTATGAGGGGAGTGAGGAAGACTTTAAAAAAAAATAAAAATAAACATGGCGTGATTTATTCCGACAGGCTAGCAGATTACTTCTAATTCACTGCTTTGCATGCTTTTTAATAGCACACACTGTCAGATAGGCATGGTTAGTTTAAATTGCTTACTGCTTGTTGTTGGTTGGATACCGTTGAACAAATGTGTATATGTGTAAAATATTTAGACTTTTTTTTCCCCCAAAACTTGGGCATCAAACAGACACAGTTACATCACAAAAAGTGTTTTAAGGCCATTACTCCTCGGTAGTCTACTTTGGGAGTTGACTAGTTCCTCTGAAACAGTGCAGTTATAGGCAGTACTATGAACACTTTGAATGTACATGAAAATGATTGCTGGTGCATGAGACCTAGATACTATGATGCAGAATCTTATTTTCGCCTTGCATTTGTACCTTTTAAAATCTCATTGCTGCCACAATGCAAAAGAGGGGGTAGGCGGCCCTATATATAGATTCTGCACCACACTATCTTGATCCTGTGTAATGACAACAATTTCTGAATCCGAAACTAAAACAATTCATAATGAAAGTCAGATTCGTTTCTGATGTCTCATTGTAAAATTTCTGATGTGGTTTTAAAGTATTTTGCTCTTGGCAGCCTAGTTTTCAGATCTGTTAATTTCCCTGTCCCGTCTGCAGGAGCCTTTGGATCGCTGGAGAGGGTGCGTCCTTTCCTCCCTGTTTGGCTGCAGAAAGAAGATTCCAAAAGCCAAGTACATGCACTTAGCTCAGGAACTGTTGGTTGATCCAGAATGGCCACCAAAACCTAGAACAACTACAGAAGCTAAAGATCCAACCCAGGAAAATGGTTCATATCCAATAATCACTGTAACATAACAATGAATCTCAGTGGTATGTTTCTTTAGCAGTATTCAGAGCTATGTAATTTTATGGCTTTATTTAGTATTGCAGCATGCTAAGTGTTCTCCCAGTGCAAACATTTCCAGTTATTTGGTCTCTGAATACAAAGTTCAGAGCTGGACATCGTACAAATTATACATAAAAAACACTGAGCTAGATGACATATAACAGAAGAAACATTTTTTTTACTAAATTTTGAAGCCTCACTTGTCCAAAGTGAGCTGTATTTAAAGGTTTAAACTGCAGGGCAGTTAAATAGGGTCCTTTGAGTATTTGGGGAATGTTGATATTTGGTGGTAATTGTTCCACCCTGTGTTCCAACACCAATGTGAGCGCAGTGTGCTGTCTGACACAGCCTTTTCACAGCAGTACTAGAGACCCACAGAAACCACATGGAAAGGGTTGTCAGTTATTTCTTCTTCACTTTTTATCAGAAAGCATTGTGACTGTAAGATGATCCTGGAGTTTTAGTGTGTATCCCTCCTACTTCACATGGACTAAAAACAGATTTGTACCTAATAGTTCAAGAGTGTTTCCAGCTGAGGGACAGGTAAGAGTTTGGACTTGCAGCTAGTCCTTAAGTCTGACCCTGCAGGTACTGGGAATGCAGTAAAAACCTGTGTGCTCAGTCCCTAGGAGGAAGGAAGCGCATCAGTCTCCTCTTACCCTCCTCTTCAGCTAATCCTGAATTGTCATAGGCTACAGAAGGACAGGTTGTTGGGGTCTTTGAGAAGGGGGATGCTGAAGAACCCAGGCCAAATAATTCTTCCCTTACATCTTACTTTTATTGCATTTAACTGACTGGTGGCTCCATACGCTCTTACTCTGTCCAACAAAGGAATTTGATTACTTTTATCAGACCAGGTTTTATTTGTATCATTTGAGCGATTTTTAACACCTTTGCATCAGCAAGGCCAGAACTACTGCTAGGAGGCAGAAAATGGTTTTCACGTGCCCTTAGCATTAGCAAATACTAATCCTGGGCACCAAGGGCTTATGAATACCAAAGGATTGGTCTACCAGTGTCTTAATTACCATGTAGTTGTGTGCAGCAATGTTAAGATGGAAACAGATGAGCCACAATCCAGGTCCTGTTATAAAATTACTGGGCTGCCTTGGATCTCTCTCTCTCTTTTTTTTTTTTTTTTTAAATCTTTTGCACCCAGTGGTGCCATGAATGCTTAAAGTGTCAGCGCACAGTTTCACCATGAGGTGGTGCCAAAGAGCATTGTACTAAGCCACTTGGAAAATTAAATTGCAAATATGAGACAGCAAGCAGCAGCAACTTCAAAAATATTGGGTTTTAGAAGCCTATCAAAATGGGTAAAAAACCCAAAGCCTTTGGCAACCAAATAAAACAGTAAAACATTGAGGAAAAACTCCTCCAGTCAGTTCTTATTGCTCTTTTGAAAGAATAAAAAGTGCTAAAATTTGGACTGCCTTTTTTAACTACGTGAAATTGACTGATCTAAGCAACTCTGAACTTTGGGCGAGGACACCAGAAATCCAGCTCTGGCCCTTACACGAAAAGTCCTGTGGGATTGTATGTAGGGCTGAATGAAAACTGTGGAAATTACTCCACTCTAGGGAGTGTTTTCCCTCTATAAAATCCAGGGGATAGCTTGTTAAAGTTATCTAGGGAGGGTCTCATTCTCTAGGATTCTTTGCAGCTCAGGCCTATTTCCTTTGTGTTTTTGTATAAGGCGTCGTGTGGTAATATCCTCCTTGCCTCGACGGTGTTGAACATGCCATGCCAACGTTGGAATTAATAATTGGGGCATAAATGGTTTGGAGGGTTCCTCTAGGACTGTGAAGATTAGCAGTTACATTAACAGTTACTCCTCATGAATGAATAGTACGCTTGTGGTGTACTATCCCCTATGACAACTGACAGCTCTCTTCCTGTTTTATTTTGGGAAGGCATTTACCAGCTTTTAATCAGTAGTGCAGACCAGAATTGTCCTTTTCCTGCCTTTTATACTGTTAAACTTCAAACAATATTTGTAACTTTAGAAGAGTGTAAAAACTGGATCACTGCTACTGACGTTGCCACTGTTGAGTCTTTGAAATATCTCATTAGTGTGGAATTTGGGGGGAAAGAATATTGCTAGCTGAGTGAATATTCTTTATATCTCCCCTTTATAGAAAATATTTTACTTTAGTGGAAAGATTCCATGAAGCTATGCATCTTGGACCTTGGAGCTGTGACTTACGACCACATCCTATATTTGTTTAAATGTTAACTTACAGGGGGTTTGAGTTAGTTTAATTCATTTTAACTTGCTTGTTCAGTCAAAAGTGAAGAGAGAAATGTGCACATGGTCTGCATCTTTCAAGTACTATTGCTCAGTGCTCTTCCCACAAACTGCTAATCAGTCTGTCCTCATTCAGATGTTAAAGTCAGTCTTTCATTTGTGATGAGACTATTCCATGTACCAGCCCATTAGAAATACCCAGATAATAAGGAGTAAACTACTTATGGAGCAGTGAGTTTGTTTAAAGAGTATTCTAATATTTTTAATTAGGGCCAAAATTGTCAAGTGTGTCCATGACTTTTGGGTCATGGCTTGTGAAAGTGAGAGCAGGATTTTCACTGGTCCGGAGCACCTGCAGGATTCTTTGACTCCAGATGGAATTGTGGGTCTCAGCACCTCTAAGAGTCCGATGCTATGTTCAAGTTGGGCACCAAAATTAGTGGATGCTTTTGACATCATATGACGGAGCAGCAAGGGTCTTGGACCAAGAGCAGTGAGCTATTGGTAAGAATAACCGATCAGCTGTCTTTTTTTGGGAAAAAATCCTTTAAAATTTTTCTTTTTGTTGCAAGGTTTTGTACTTCCGAGGGTTCAAATACAGCCATGGAAGTAGGCACAGCTCCTACTGAAGTCCCTGGGAATTGCACCTTCTTACCTCAGGACAGGGTTCAGCCCTATTTGCCTGTGTATCACTTTGAAAGGAAGATGTGGTTTGTCAGGTGTACAGAAAGCTAGCAAACTAGATCTGGCCCCAAATTAGCAAGTTCAGTTCATATGTTGAAGTATGTTGGACTTCAGAATTTGTGCTTAAAAGAAACCTTTTTGTAAATTGTTCTTGAAAGCTAATGAATTCAGATGAACAGAACTATTTAGTGGGTCCTACTAAATACTCTTGATGGTCTTTTTTCTTTCTATTATATAATTCAGCCTAACACTGAAGAGTCTGATTCAGATTTTCTTATTAAATTATTTAAGTGTATACAGACCTAAATTTAAATCTGTATATGTCTTTCTTCAGTGTGCTAGGATTTGTAAATATAATTGATATAAATATTATTTATGCACATACTTAAAGGAATGGTCTACCCAGGAAAGCAATTGTTAAATAATAAATGTAACTTTTAAAAAATTTTTAAATAAATAACCAGATCTTTAAAATGTGTATCCCTCAGGGTTGTTTTTAAAGTTCTCCTTCCCTTCAGATATAATTAGTGGTAACTGTAGATTTCAGACATTATGTAACTAAGTCTGCTGTAAAATAGGCTGCAAATAATGCTTGAGTCAAAGTGGCGAAGCCAACCACAAAGCAAAGATTGTTTAGATTCATTTGTAAACTTTAAATTGGGAACTTTTACAATTGCACTTTTATTTTTAAAATGGTCACAGTTTTTTATTCTATTTATTTTATTTCTTGTTCTGTGTTTATGAAGATTGTGCTGAACCAGTTCATCTGAAATTGGTAAATAATCCTCTACTGTATTATGTATATATTATATTAACATTAAACACATGCAGGATGCTTTTTTATGCTGCAAATTTTTTAGTATTTTCCTTGGTCATCACAACATTCAAGATTTAGGAAGTGCTTTAGAATTTCTCCCATGAAATTTTGAATTATAAAATTAGATTTTTGTATGTCTGAGGGAAAGGGGTGGTTTTCTGACAATTTTTAGAGTCCTGAATATGTTAATTTTATACAGTATAGCTTCAGGTTTTTACAGCTATTTTCAATGAATTGCAGCTTGTTTGATAATTTTGAACCAGAAACTACTCTTGGTTTAGGTGATGACTTCCTTGAAACTAACAAAAATAGAAGGCTCGTGATTTTAGCGTTCTCTGGAAGCTCACCTTCCTCTTATTTTTAAAAAGCTAGTTTAAATCAGAAGTGATACTGCATCTTTATATTTAAAAACACGTAATGCTGCTCTAGAATGGTACCCAGTTGTCAAAGAGGCACACATGCATAACTGTACATTACAATTGTAAATAGCCTTGTAAAATCCTTTTTATGATTGAAGCTATTTGAAATAAAAATGTAAATGGACAGCGTGTACTTTCATAGCTTTTGTTACTAGTGTTCAGGAATGTTTCTCTAATTCCCCCGGTCACACATCTCGGGCTCGATTCAGAGCCCATTGAAAAAGAATGACTCCCATTGGCTTCAGTGGGCTTTGTCTCAGCCCCATCTCCATGCACTCCTGCTGAGTAAGGGGCATGTGTGCGCATATACACACACCAGATTAATATCTGGAAACAATGACAGTGACCTTAGTCTTGCATCATGGATTGATGAAGGCCCTGTCGAGGCTGTAGCTTGTACCTTACTAAGGATAGTGATGCATTTCTGCTTCATTATTGAGATCTTCCAGTGCTGCATGCTTGCAGCGTGGTGTGCTGATAGCATTTCTTCTATGGTGACACTTTCATTTCTTGCCAATCTTCTGCCTGCAAACAATGTTCCTGCCACTACCATATCTGTCCTGCTCTGAGTCTGGAAACATCACTTCATGAATGAGGCTGAGACCCTTTCCATACTGCAGAGTGGAAATACATTTAAATATTCCAGGTCAAAGAACTTTGTTTAAGAAAAGTTAAGGTAGAATGTGTTTTGAGAGGGGTCCAGCCGACACCCAAAAGCTTGACAGGTTTTTTAAAAACCCAGGCACAAACCTGGAACCAAAACAATATTTTATGAAACTTTTGCTTTCACCAAGATCCTTATGGACTTAGGTTTTTGTTGCAGGCAGTTCAGGGAGGCAAGGGAATTAAACTGGGGAGACACAGAAAGGACGTAAAAAGTTCCCAGCCTGGATTGCTTAGCCTTAGTCTGGAGCAGAAAGGTGTCCATTCCCTACTGGTGCTGCCACGATTCTAGCTCTGATGCAGCAAAGCCTTGTGATGGAGAAGTGACGGGAACTGGAGGACCTTGTTCCCCAGATCCTTACACTTTGGTAGAAGTACAGGGGATTTCAAAATAAATACATACATAAATCTGAGACTGATGTTCCTTTGGGTCTACTACAAAAGCCTGTATATTCAGTTATGTGTTGGACATGTGACATAACATAAGCAAGACATTCTGCTCCTCTTAGGCGTGTATTTCTGTACCTTATTCGTGATGGGGGGATGGAATAAAGAATTCTGGCTCTACTAAGACTTCTGCTGGGCAGTTGGGGCACATATGCCACACGTTCTGGTGGACCACATCCACACTGACCATAACTGTCCTCCCTCTTTGAATGCAGGTTTCTAAATGTATTCCACTGTGGGAACGCATGCACTGCATGCCCCTGGGGTCAGAGAATTTTTGCAAGCAGTATTTGTTGCTCTGTGCATGTGCCTTTGCCTTCCTTCATGAGTCCTTACATAATTTAAAGAACTCCGGGGCCACCCTCTGCTCCGTGAGAATATATACAACTGCCCTAAAAGGGAAGCATCACAGGCAGCCTTACAAACCTAGACCGGCATCTCAATAATTATTTCACCAGCAGTCTTATGACCCTCCTGGTAAGAGACAAAGAGTACAGACCTCTCGTTTTCCTGCACCTCCCATGCCTACAGCACCGTCTCAATCTTATCCCCTAGTAAAAAGATATTTTGTGACAGGAGCTCAAGAGCTGCAAGCCATTTATGATGCCTCTACGTGCCCCCCCCCCCCCCCTGTACCCTTTGGGGATTGTTTAGCACTCCAGTTCCACAACTGGAGTGTCATAGCAGACAAGTGGGTATTAGATATCCTCTATCCCAGCTATGCGATCGAATTTACTTACCTACCTTCTCCAAAACCCCCATTCTCTCGAGGAATCCCTCTTCCAGTGAGGAACAATAGAGTGCACACCTTTTCAACACCAAGGAAACGCTACATAGTTCTTAGTCCCTAAAAGTTGGGTAGTTGGAGACAGAGATGTATCCTCGATCTCTGTAATCTCAACCACTTTATTCACCAACTGAGATTTCACACGGTTGCTCTGGCATCAATATCCTATCCCTGGAAAAAGACACATAGTTTACAGCTCTTGATATGAAGGTCATGTACTTTCACATGGATATTCACCCCGTCCACAGGCATTTTCTCAGATTCAATGTGGGCCCTGACCACTTTCAATACAGGGTCCTCCCATTCAGCCTCACCACTGCCCCCCAGGGTCTTTACCAAGATCTTTCTGGTAGTAGCAATTCTTTTCAGACAGAATGGCTTTACTGTTTTCCCTTATGTTGATGATTGACTTCTCGTTGGCAAAACATATCTGGAAGCCTATGAGTCAGCCTCATCAATGCTTCAACGACTTTCTTCCCTAGGAGTCAGTGTGGACTTGGAAAAGTGTCCTCACTCCATGCAGACTATAGACTTCATAGGGGCCACTCTAGATTCAGTCATGGCGAGAGTTCCTCTCCCAAGGGACAGGTTTGGCACCAGGAGCACGCTAATAGATAGGGTTAGATCAGGTTATAGGCAATCTTTGAGTTCCAGTCAGAACTTGTTTTCCTTCTGGAGCCAATGGCTTCATGGACTTATGTTATCCCATTCACCAGACTTCACCTACATTGCCTTCAGGCGTAGCTCCAGAGCGTGTATTCACCAGTCAAACACAGCATGAATACCTTGGTAATAATTCCATCCAAAGTAACTTCTTCCTTGGTGTGGTGGAAAGATCCCCATCAGGTATGTGTGGGCGTCCCCTTCCTATTATCCTTGCCAGACAAGATGATCATTAGAGACCCCTCTCTCTTCAGCTGGGCAGCCCACATGGACAACCATACGGTGCAGGGTACTTAGATGTCCCAAGAGACCAGGATGCACATCAACCTTCTGGAACTCCAGGCAGCGTGAGAAGCTTGCAAGGTTTGTCTACCATTCATCCTATCCCACCATGTCCTCATAATGTCAGACAACCTGACAACTGCCTCATAAATCAATAACCAGAGAGGAGTGAGATCAGTCACCCTGTGGAATTGGTGTATCAGGAATTGAAGCATCCTATTGGCAGCTTATTTTCCAGGAACTCGGGATGTGTTAGAGGACACCCGCAGCAGATATGTCCCCATTAGTTACGAGTGGGAGTTGCATGATTCAATAATAAATAACATTTTTGTTCAGTGGGTGACCCCCAATCAGGATCTGTTTGGCTGAACAAACAAGAAGTGCAACATACGTTGCTCCAGAGGAGCTCTTGGACTATGCCCTCAGAGCGATGCTCTTTCTCCCCTCATCAGACCATCTGAGCAATGCCTTTCCTCCCTTACCACTCCTACCTTGGGTCTTACAAAGTCACAACAGGGTACAATTCATCCCCATTTCCCCCCAGTTGGCTCCCAGATCTCCTACAATAGTCATCTCGTTCTCCACTCATCAGCCAGACCTTCCCTGATCTCTTGATCCAGGAGAAGCGCAGGATCAAGCATCCCAACCTCAAAGCGTTTCATCTCATGGCTTGGATTTTTGGATGGGCATCAACATTAGAACATTCCTGATCAGAAGCTGGACAAACCACCCTTAATAATAGCAGAAACGGCTCCGCTAGGAAATGCTATTCAGCCAAATGAAGCATTTTTCCGTCTGGGCACAACAGAAACATCTCCTGAGTCAGCAGATATTCCCCTATTTTGGACTATCTTGTTTCTCTCTCAACAGCTGGGCTATCCCTCGGTTCTATACGAGTCCACCTGGCAGCAATCAGTGCATGCCATCCACCGTCAGGTGATTATTCAATTTTCATTCACTCATTGGCTAGCAGACTCTTAAAGGGCCTAATCAGAATCTTCCTGCCAGTAAGAAAACCTCCTCTTCATTGGGACGTAAGCCTTTTATTTATGGTACTCACTAAGCCTCCTTTTGAGCCGTTAGCTACCTGTTCATGTCTAACTTATCAATGAAACTATCAATGAAAGTTGCATTCCTTGTGGCCATCACCTCAGCCGGAAGGTGGGTGAGCTGGGAGCCCTAGTGGTGGGTGTGCTACACACTATATTTGATAAGGACCAAGTCTCTTTACAACTACATCCAAAGTTCCTCCCCCAAAGTAGTTTCAGAGTTTCACATGAACCAATCAGTCCACGTATCTGTTTTTTCTGAATCTCCATGCATCTGAAGAGCAGCAGAGACTTCATTCTCTCAGTGTGTGACCAGCTTTTACCTTCTATTTGCAAAGAACAAAACAAATTAGAAAATGACCTACATTGTTTCTTGTTATAGCAGAATGAGTCTGAGGTCAAGCTGTATCCTCCCAGGGGATCCTTGAGTTGATTTCAGGCTGTATTCTGTTGTTACTAGTTGCATCTTCCTCCTCATTGTGGGGTGAGAATTCATTCTACAAAAGCAACTGCAATGGCATTGTTTCAGGAAGTGCCCTTACTTGACATTTGCAAATCAGCCCCTTGGCGTTCCATCCATACGTTTGTGAGGCCCGATGCTCTAGTGCAGAACTCCCCACTGACGCTTCCTTTGGGACAGCAGTTCTCCAAACCGCTCTGCTGCCTGCATCTTCACACTCTCTCCCTACTTGAGTACTGTTTGTCAGCCACCCACAGGGGAATGCACATAGGGACCAGCACTCAGAGGAGGTTACTTACCTTATAGTAACTGGCGGTTCTTCAAGATGTGTGGTCCATATCTGTTCTATCCGCCCTCCCCCCCTTTGCTTTGGCTCTTTGCTAGATTTGTCGTAGAAAAAGAACTGGAGAGGCAGTCAGACTGCGCCGCCCTTTATGCCTTTGGTTGGAAGCGCGAGGAAGGCTAGGGCATGGGCAAGGATCAATGGACACTGCTGGCAAGAATTTGCCAACTCCAAGTGTATGGCACGCATGCATACCCACCGTGGAATACTGATATGGACCCCACATCTCCGAGCGCCTCTAGTTACTGTAAGGTAAGTAACCTCTTTTGTCCCAAGGCACATTGCTTGCAAAAGCCCTTTGGGGCGGGGGGGTTGTGTGTTTTGCTGCGCACCCACAAATCCCACTGGAGTAAATGGGAGCTGTGGGTATGGAGAACCTCTGAAAATCAGTCCACTTCTCTTACGTGACTTCACTTTTGGCAGTGAAGTTAAAATAAATTCTGGCCTTTGCCTTTAAAATACCACTCATTTTTGCATAAGTTAAGAGGTGTTATCTTGAGGATGCATTATGCTGTCAGCCTTCCCATGTAAAATGCAGAATCATCTCAGAGTCCTCACTTCTCCGCTAGACGCTTACTGGACGCCTCTAGGCTGCTTTGCCTCTACGGTAAGACTCAAGCACCTGTTTTTACATTCGGCTGGGGGCTGGGTTTAGAATGTGCACAAGCTAGAAATTCACAATAGGTTAGATAACGTGTTATTGAATCTGGTATATTTGATTTTCCAATCATGTGGGTTCAAGTCCTGGTATGTAAACGTGTCAGTTTTACATGTTGTTCATGGATTGAGTTCTGGCATTCTTGTACAATACACTGAGAAATCGTTAGGAACACAGGAATTGCTGCACTAGATCAGACCCAAGATCCAGCTAGCCCATTGTCCTGTCTCTGGTGGTACCCAGCACCGCAGACTTCAGAAGAAGATGCAAGAACCCTGCAGTAGGTGGAAGTGGGGTAATTGCCGCTCAGTAGGGAATGGCTGAAGTCCTGAAGCATGAGGTTTAATACCCCTGACGGAATTTTCAGCATCATTATAACAACTCTGGATATTCTTGTTATCCGTACAAATGTCCGATCCTGTTTTGAATCTTCCGACGTTTTTGGCCTCAATCCGATCCTACTCTGCCTTTGATCCATGAGGACGCTTCGCCTCTCACCCAGTGATGAGATTCCTTAGCAGGCGTTTGTGTGGGATCTTAGGCCCTGGGGGGAGGAGGAGGGTTCTGAATAAATTGCCAGCTGGTTCTCCTTTATCTGCTTCTTTATTGAGACAGTCAAAGAATTCTAGGGTCCAACTGAGAGAGTTTTCTTCTGCAGAAAGTGTGCTGGTTACACCCTATCAGATCAGGAACAGAGACTAGCAAAACACCTGGATGTACGGATCATTTCAAGCAGTTTGCCAGATGCAGACGTAAGGCTTTACTGGTCCATACGTCCCTGAATCTTACAGCCTTTTTAAGCAGATACAACATCTGCTTCCCGTCAGTCCCCTGGAACAGCGACTGTTTTTAATGAACGAGTTTATGTTCCTGTTAGCAGCTCAGCCGCTTCAGAATTCTTGGATAGACCCTCAGGCCTGATGACTTTCGCTTTTTAAATGATCACTTTGCACCAGCAACTCTTCTTCTGTCATCTCCGCCTCTGCGAGCAGCTCAGAGCGGGTCCAGGACAGGAATCTCCCAAACATCCGCTGGGGTGAAACATGATGCCAAGAAATCATTCAGCTTCTTCAAAATGTCCTTCTCTTCCTTAATTGGCCCCTTTTAACCTTGCTAAACCAGTCACCCCATCTTTCGCAGGCCTCCTGCTTCTTATATACTTGAGTCTTTTGTGGTTTGTTTTTACACTTTTAGCTATTTGCTCTTCTAAATTCATTTTGGGCCTCCTAATTTCCCTTTTACTTAATGCCTGCTGTACTTATGCTCCTATTTATTGGCTTCACAAGAGTCAGATTTCCAAATTTTGAAGGATTTCTTTCTGGCTTGATTAGACTCTCAAACCTTGCCATTTAACCATAACGATTCATTAGTTGCCTTCCTAATTCTCTCTGTGTTCAGCGATGTGTGTGTCTTCTGAGATTCTATTATTATTTGGCAGGGGGGGTTAAGTATATTCCATGCCGCTTCTAAGGATTTTACTTCCTTTACTTGTAGCATTAGGGCCTTTTTGATGAATCTCATTGTATTGAAATCTCCTTTTCTGAAGTTTAGTACCACTGGTACCTTACCTCCCCCTTGGATGTTGAGTCTAATTATATTATGGTCACTATTACTTAATGGCTCAGCTCCTGTTACTTCTTGAATTAGCTCCTATATATTACTTACGGCTAAGTCAAGAATATCCTTTCTTGTGTGTTCCAAGAAGCAATCATTTGAAGTGTTGAAAAATTGCTTCTCTCTACTTTGTGCTGTTGTACCATTTGATCAGTTTATAGGTGGGGTGTTGAAGTCCTCCATTATCATCATTATCATCCTCCATTTTGCTGCCTCTTTGATCTCTCTCAACAGTTAAACTCTTACCCAGGTATGACAGGACCTAAAACCCTATTGTGCGTCTGCTAATACATACAATTTCAAAGCTAATTTCCAAATGTTAGGTGACCTACAACTGGGAGAGAAATTTCATATAACCGTATAGATCTCGAGGATGGCTTACGCTGAGCTGTTTGGCCATATCTGTAAGAGTGCTTGTTTTGCATGATGATGATAAAACATTAAATATTTTAATCTTCAAAGAAGAGCATACTTCAAAGAGTTTTAAAATATTAAAAATGATCACAAAATATTGATCTATTATATGCTTTTATTGTGGCTAATACAAATATGAAAAATTAAAGATGATAAATCTTCAGTACTCTGAATTTAGAGATGAGCACCAGGATTGCCATCTGTCTGGCTTTTACCCAGACAGTCTGGTTTTTGGCTTCTGTATCCCGGTGCTAATTGCCAGATGCCTGATTTTTGAGTGGAAAGTCTGGTCGAAAAAGGGACCTGGCAGTGTCCGGTCAGATGTACTGTCCGGGCCCCCACGGTCCAGTTACCGCGGGGCAGGGAGAGGTGCCCAGTCATTAACCCGCGCCAGCCCCTGCCCAGCCGGGACCACCTCCTACCTGCAGGCAGACTCCTTGTCAGGCTGCAGCAGCTCCCATCCCAGCCCCAGAGTGGAGGGAGCCCAGCTGGTGGGGGGAGGGAAGTGGAGACGATCCAGCGAGTGATTGGGGTGGGGAAGAATGAGTGACAGGGGTGGGGCCTTGGGGGAAGAGGCAGCACAACAGTGGGGCCTTGGCGGGAAGAGGCTGAGAAAGGGCACGGTCTGGGGGAAGATGCAGAGAAGGGGTGTGGCCAGGGGGAAGAGGTGGAGTACGGGGAGGGTCTTGGAAGTGGCGGGGCCACGGGGGGTCCGGTTATCAGCAATTAGAAAGGTGGTAACCCTAGTGAGTACCATCTAAATGCCCATAATCAAATAAAACCATAGAGTTTGGGGAGTTTTCATCATAATCCAGTACATTTTTAGGTTTTTGCTACAGTCATTCACACAATAAATTTTATGATTAGTACCAAATTGTTACAAATATGTAAAATGGAAACTGGATTCTCTGGTACTAATTTATAACTGCTCATATTCCAGGCACTTCAGCAAGGATGTTGGTTTTTCGTTTAGCTGTAATCATCCATCTTTTCCTTCAGCTGAATGCATCTGTTTGCCCTGAGAAATGCGAGTGTATTCTGAAAGATGCCATCCGTTGCTCTGGTTCCAGTATCAAAGACCTAGCATCGTTAGGTCTGCCTACCAACATGACACAAATTCTGATAACAAATACTAACGCAACCGACTTGAAGGACAAAGTCTTTTCGGGAATGACAGTGCTCCAGCGTCTCATTCTGTCTTCAAACCAGCTTTCCCTCATTTTGCCAGGAGCTTTTAAAGGCTTAGTAAAGCTAAAGACCCTCAAACTGTTTGACAACAAGTTGACTCAGCTTCCCACGGGAGTGTTCGATGAAGTGGTGGCCCTTCAGCAGTTGATCCTTGAAAAGAATTTGCTGAAGGATATTGAGCCCAGGCTGTTTGACAAACTAGTCAACTTGCAGGAGCTCTTTTTGAACAAAAACCATCTGACAGAGCTTCCTGATGGAGTACTAAGAAACCTCGCCAAGCTTAAACTACTGAACTTATCCAGAAACTATTTGGCAGCCTTGCCTAGAAATATATTTAGCACATTAACCAAACTTGAGAAGCTCTCTCTGTATATGAATAGGCTCAGTTCAATAGACTCTGGTGTGTTTGATAACCTGAGAGAGCTGCAGGAGCTTCGTCTGCGTTCAAATGACATTCAGTCCATTGCCCCGGATGCATTTCGCAATCTCCTTAAACTAAATAGTTTAACGCTCTCTCGAAATAAACTGCAGCTGTTGCCTCATGGGCTCTTTCTGCATTTGCACAATTTGACTGAATTGACCTTGTATGGGAATCCACTGGGATCCCTTCCAGAAATATTGTTTGGAGAAATTAGGACTCTCCGGAGTCTGTGGGTATATGACACCAAACTCTCAACTCTGCCAGATTTTGTGTTTGGTAATTTGACAAATTTAGAGCTACTTGTGCTGACTTTCAATCCCGAGTTAAGTGTTCTCCCAAGGAACGTGTTCAGTGGTCTAAATGAACTTCTGAGTTTGTCTTTGCATACAAATAATCTCTCTAGTCTCCCGGAGGGCATCTTCCAGGGTCTGCAGAAACTTCAGGAGATTTCCCTTTTCAATAACAGGATTGAGGTTCTTCCTAAAAACCTCTTTTATAATCTCAATAATCTCCAGGCAATTTACCTAAATTGTACCAGCCTGCAGTCTCTTCCTGGAGACTTCTTTACCTCGTTACCCAAGCTGCAAGAGGTCGTGCTTGACAACAATCCTTGGAAATGTGATTGTCAAATCGCTGAATTCAAAGGGTGGCTCCAGAGGAATTTAGACATAGTAAAAAATGTCACGTCTCTAACTTGTGACAGTCCCATAGCATTAAGGAATATTTCTCTCTTGTCTCTACCAGATGATCATTTTCACTGCCCCTCTACCACAGTCCTTCCACACCACACATCTGAGAGCTCCACTCGTTCCCACACAGCATCTTTTCTTGTCACTGAACACTTGCCTTTCACTTGGAAGACCCCCACAGCTCCTGTGCCCGTGATACATACGAACACCCCCTTGCTGCCTCCGTCTGCAACTCCATATTTTATTGATTCCATCACTGAAGACGTTGAGCCGTCTGAATTTCACCCCACAGAAATTCCAAGCCAAATTCCCACTGGCATAATGAGAGAAATCAACGGAGTAAGAGAAATTGTCTCAACCACTGCCGCACCGGTCAGTGGATCACAAGACCGTCTAAGTGCGCGGCCATTTTTTAAATGTAACGTTCCATATAGTCAAATATTTTTGTATCTCTATGTTTTGGCTCTAACAGTCCAAGTTTTAACTGTTGTGACCACTTTCTATGTGGTGTATGAAGTCAGGCAGCTTGTGCACTGTAGCAATAGCCCTGCTCAATCGGTTGTACTGGTGAGGATTTTACACAGGGTTAGGAATGCAGATTAGGAGCTCGGCACTAATGTAACATAGAGGATTAGTTGCATTACTGGGCACAGGCCTCGTATTTCGGACATTACAGATCTTGCATAGCGAGCACTGTAAACAGAAGACCGTGTTTGTCTCTCAGCTGCACAGCATTGTATATTGAAAATGTACTTGATCTGCTGTGTATTTTATAGCATTTACCTGTAATAACAACCCCAGCTTCAGCCAGTTTTCTAACTTTCGAAGTGCCGATAAGCAGTGGCAAACAAACTAGTTGTAGAGATTATGTATAGCGTTTGGCCATCATGCTTAACTACTAATACTGCTGTAGAGAAACAGACTAATGTAATCATAAGGATTTTTCAATTTGTGCATTTTGAATAGCTTTTGGTTTCAGCTGTTTGAAGGATAATTCTGTACCTCAATTATATGTATTGTTTTGTTAGTTTTAAAAGAGAGGCTCCAGATCAAACAGAAGTTATGGGCTTGAAGTAGGAATGGCTGGGTGAGGTTCTTGACCTGTGTGATGCAGACGTGCTGGAAGTTGGGTGATGGGGATGCGGCAGCACCTCATGGCTTGCAGAAATAATAGCAATTAATGTGTGGTTTCCATCACAGACAGTTTGGTTCAATGGCGCTCAGCACCCCCACTATACAATTGTTCCCCCAGCCCTGGCAGGAGGTCAGACTAGATTATCATAATGGCCCTGCCTGGCCTTCAAATTGTGTGTGTTTGGAAAGGACTAAACTGCACTGTTAGAAAATCTGTCTTGCAAATGGCACCTTGGATTATTGGTGTTCATCGCTTCTACGGGGTGTTCACTTTTTGGACATTAATCTGCTTGGACAATGGAAAATAAACGAGTCACTTTCCTTTGTTTCTAGTCGGTTTTATTTTCTAGTGATCTGCATTTGCACCCCACTGCAGTGTCGAAGAACACAATAGATCCATCTAGCCCAGTGTCCTGTCTTCCGACAGTGGCCAGTGCCAGGTGCCCCAGAGGGAAAGAACAGAACAAGGCAATTTATTGTCACTCAGTCCTAGCTTCTGGCAATCAGAGGCTTAGGGACACCCAGACATGGGGTTGCATCCCTGCCCATCCTGGCTAATAGCCATTGATGAACTTCCATGAACTTATCTAGTTGTTTTTTGAACCCAGTTATACTTTTGGCCTTCACAACATCCCCTGGCAAGGAATTCCACAGGTTGACTGCGTTGTGTGAAGAAACACTTCCTTTTGTTTGTTTTAAACCTGCTGCCTATTAATTTCATTAAGTGGCCTCTGGTTCTTGTGTTATGAGAAGGGGTAAATAACTCTTTCTTCACACCATTCACAATTTTATAGACCTCTATCATAGCCCTCCTTAGTCATCCCTTTTTTAAGATGAATAGTCCCAGTCCTTTTAATATCTCCTTGTATGGAAGATACCCCGATCCCTTTTGTTGCCCTTCTCTGTACCTTTTCCAATTCTAATATATCTTTTTGGAGATGGGGCAGCCAGAACTGCACATAGTATTCAAGGTGTGGGTGTCCCATGGATGGCTATAGTAGCATTGATATTTTCTGTCTAATCTCTCTCTTTTCAAATGGTTCCTAACATTCTGTTCGCTTTTTTGACTGCTGCTGCACATTAAGCAGATGTTTTTGGAGAACTATCCACGATGACTCCAAGATCTCTTTCTTGAGTGGTAACAGCTAATTGAGACCCCATCATTGTGTATGTATAGTTGGGATTATGTTTTCTAATGTGCATTACTTTGCATTTAGCAGCATTGAATTTCATCTACCATTTTGTTGCCCAGTCACCCAGTTTAGTGAGATCCTTTTGTAGCTCTTCACGGTCAGCTTTGGACTTAACTCTCATGAGTAATTTTGTGTCATCTGCAAATTTTGCCACCTCACTGTTTACTCCATTTTCGAGATCATTTATTAATATGTTGATCGGCACTGGTCCCAGTTCAGATCCTTGGGGGACCCTGCTATTTACCTCTCTCCATTGTGAAAACTGACCATTTCTTCCTACCCTTTGTTTCCTATCTTTTAACCAGTTACTGATCCACTAGAGGATCTTCCCTCTTATCCCAAGACTGCTTACTTTGCTTAAGAGCCTTTCGTGAGTGACCTTGTCATAGACTTTCTGAAAATTCAAGTAAACTATATCCATTGGATCCCCCTTGTCCACATTCGTTGATGCCCTCAAAGAATTGTAATGGATTGGTAAGGCATGATTTCCCTTTACGAAAGCCGTGTTGACTCTTTCAAAACATGTTATGTTCATCTACGTGTCTGACAATTCTGTTCTTTACTATAGTTTTAACCAATTTGCCTGGTACTGAAGTTAGACTTACTGGCCTGTAATTGCCAGGATCGCCTCTGGAGCCTTTATAAAAAATCAGTGTTACATTAGCTATCTGCCAGTCATCTGGTACAGAGGCTGATTTAAGTGATAGGTTACACAGCACAGTTAGTTGTTCTGCAATTTGTTATCTGAGTTCCTTCAGAACACGGGTGAATGTCATCTGGTCCTGGTGACTTATTACTGTTTAATTTATCAGTTTGTTCCAAAACCTCCTCTAATGACACCTCAACCTGGGGCAGGTACCAAAATGAGGCAACATAGCCTTCCCTGCCCTTTCCTCAACTTGTGCTGAATAGCAGTTGTCTTGCTGATGAAAACAGGCTCATCTGTGTTTAATATGCCTTGTAGTACAATGTGATAAACCCCGTCAGAGTGGGAGGGTTGGATTTGTTTTGTTACAGCAAGTGTGGAGCTGCCTGGAACACCATGAATAGAAGCAGCCGAGTGTTTTATTGCAGCGTGTTCAAAGAGAAGAGGGAAGAGTGTGAAACTATTTCCCAGTAGTTTCCAGACTAACGCACACTGAGACTTCACAGGCAGCTACCATACATGTGGATTCCTGCTTATGCACGTTTTTATGAGCACTTGGTGTCAGACCAATTCTGGTACCTGTCATGTCAATATTATACTGCAAATCTACTTACAATCAGGAAAGAAATGAAGGTAGGCTGCATGTATGTGTGAGAGGAAATTGTCCTGCAGACTAGCAGGGGCTACTGTTCCTTCCTGCCATATATATTAGAGAGGGGCCCCCAAATTTCAGAGCAGTGGGGTTTGATGAAAAGAGTTGGATCCAAAACTGGCAGGAGCTGTCTCCTCCAGAAGTGGATGCATCGGAAATCTTGCAAAAAACATTTGTGCAAGATTTTGGCCCAAAATGCCAGATGTCTCATGGGAACAATGTGGAGTGATTTCCATACCTTGTCCCAGTTTGGCCTCAAGCCCTAAGACTAGCCTAACCCTAATCCAGACCTGAATCTAAATTCATTCGTAATGACCAAGTTCCAAAATTGAGCACACTGGAGGCTTCAGCTCACTGCAACACAGTCAGACATTAACTCAGAGCAGCGTGATCTCCTTCCATGGCCTGGCATCCTGGATTTCACAACAGGAAACCTGGTGCAAGGCTCTGAGGTCAGTCAAGAGATAAGAATAGAAGGCTGGGTGGGGGCCGTTCCTCTGCCAGGCCCGGATGGCTGGGCTTCATTATGGCTCTGACTAACCGTTACTGCCCAGTGCCAGAGAGGGGCTGAGGGGTGCGGTACAGCTCCCAGTCCAGACCTCCCAGCGGTGGGGACTTGCCTAGGGCCCGGGCAAACCAGGCTGGTTCCTGGGCAAAGTGAAGGCTGGACTTCGGGGCTCTGTGCAGGATGGGAAGCCTAAAGTCAGTTGTTTGTCAAGCTGCCCCCACACAGGGAGCTGGGAGCTCCTCACCGCGTTAAACCCACGGTGCTGCTCTCTGGGGGGCACAGCCTGGCCCCCTGGTGGTGTTTACCCCCGACATGGACACGCGCAGGGTCAAGGCTTTAATTCTGTGCCCTGGTGCCTGTGTCAAGGGGGCAGCTTCTTTCTTGGGCCTGATCCGGGAGGGTGCTGAGCCCCCTCAGCTCCCAGGGTGAAACTCGCCTCAGTGCCAACGGGCTCGGCAAGTCCCTGGACCCACTTATGCTCCACTGGTGCCCGGGTGGCCAGTGCTTAGCCCCGGTTGCTGGGCCTGGTGCTGGGGCATCTGCTCCCCGAGGGTGACTGGATCCATTTCAGCCCCATGGCTGCGCACTGCTTCGAACAGGGCCCTGCCTGGGGGTGGCAGAGAAACTTCACAGGGGGGTTCCTGGCCCCACCCACTCTACAGGCTGCGGTGCACAGCCCTGGCCCACTAAACACCTGCTGTGCAGCGAAGCCCCGTCACCGCCACGTACCCCCGGGGCTGGATTCACCCCTCCGAGGGGCGCACGTGATGCAGAGGACCTGGTGTGCAGCGAAGCCCCGTCACCGCCACGCACCCCCGGGGGCTGGATTCACCCCTCCGAGGGGCGCACGTGATGCAGAGGACCTGGTGTGCAGCGTGAACTTCACGCCGCAGCCCACTCCTGCTGCTTCTGGGATGACTGCAAGCTGCTCTGCTCTGCGCCCTGCGGTGCCCGCTCCAGCCCTGCCCCTCCCTGGGCCGGCTCCCTTTGGGACAGCCCTTGGCTGGACCCTGGTGTTCTCTCTGTTTGACACACAGCTGGCCCAGCGGGAGGAGCAGCTCTGAAATGTCGCATTGGCGTGGAGGGCTGTGCAGCGTGCTTGCAGCACAGTGTAATCACAGCTGGTCCTCTGTTTCCCCCGGTCTGCTCCCAGGCGCTGAAACTCTTTCCAGCTCTCTACGAATTTACCCAGCGAGAAGGTATTAACTCGAACTCTCCTCCCATGCCCCTTGCGCCAAGCACATCCCTGCCGTCTGCCAGGCTGCCCTGGGACTAAGACACCCTGTGTTCCCATAGGCCATGCCAGCTGCTTCCCCTCCAGATTCTCCCCACGGTCCCTCCCACACCTACCTGGTAGATCTACCCAGCTACCCACAGATTTGCAGGGCTCTGTTCATGGTGCTCTCCCTTTCCTCCCGCCTGCCCCTGAAGCATTCAGTGCTGTGGTTTTGGGTTAAATGACCTGACACAATTAGCGCCATGCAGTTCCCTGGCCGCAGTGGCCCTTTCCATCGGCTGCATCTCTGCTGCCCATCCTCGGACTTGTGTTGCCACCGCACTGCAGTTTTGCAAAGCTGAAAGTCTAAAATCTTTTCTACAACAGATGAAGCTTGAAAACCACTGTGCTTAGGAGGCCATCAGCCAGGAGCCGGCCGAGCAGTGGGAGAAGATGCATGTGTTGGCTAATGTTAACGGTGAGGGCTGTGTAAAGAGCTGCAGAATTCCCCGGCTGAGGGCTTGCAGGATTAGATGTGTGATGTGTCTGGGCCCTGGGCCAATGCATCTCTCCCGGTGAAGTTACTTCAATAGCAATGCAGGAGCCAAGGCACTTCCTGGTGGTAACCGACTGGGGGGAGCTGATGGACAAGGTGCAGCCAAGGGTCATTATTCTTATTGTTTATAAACTGAAAATGATCAGGGAAATGAAGTGAGAGGGGGGCCTGGCCCTGTGACTGCTGCATTCCAATCCCAGTGCTCACAGCTGCTGTCTCAGGCCTGGAGAAAGTGGCTTTCAGTTTTAACCTCTCAAACTCGGGTTTCTAGTCCCCTGACGCTGGGAGGTGCTGTGTGAGGGCTAAGGGCTGGTACTGGCGGGCGGGCTTTTCATGAGGGTGATGCAGTTTCACTGTTGTGGGAAGGGCACTCGTATTTCGAGTGTGTGCCAACCAGCCACGTCACTTGGATCGCCTCGTGGCCACAATCCCACTCCTCGGCCTAGCCTGGGCTCTCCTGCCGCCGCGCCGTATGTCTCTCTGGGATGGGCTGATCTCCACTTGATGTCTGCTCTCTGTTTAGAGCATGGCCAGGGCTGGGAGCCAGCTCCTCCTGGCCAGATCTGTGCTCAGACACTGGCTTGCTCGGGGCTCCCTTCCTGGGTGCTTCCCATCTGGCAAAGGGGGGCTAACACCTCACTTCCTACCTGCGGGAGCTGGAGGCAGAGGTGGGGGAGTGCATTGTGTCTGCTGTGCTGCAGGGTCTGATGGCTTGGATGGGGACGGCTGCGTTTTAAACGCCGACCCCTGCTTTGGTGGAGCGGGTAAAGGCTGATCTGGAACAAATCCTGGGCTGGCAAAACTCCAGTGAGCCGCTTCCTCCACTTCAACCCGTGAGCACGGGGAGGCCCAAGGTCCACCTCCCCTGCAAACTGGCTTTCCATTCATCCCCAGCCCTCAGACACGTCTCTTCCGCTTGGGATTATCTCTGCAGCATGACTTGGCCAGGATTCCCGCATTCCTTCCTCGGCGAACACGGCTCTGGGGCCCTGGCCAAAGCCCCATGTTGCTGACGCTGCTAGGTCCCGTCCGTTCCCATTACCTGCTCTCAGTCAGGGCTTTTTCAGGAAGGGGCAGGGGTGGAAACACAAAGGTTTGGACTTTCCATAAACAGTCACTTTCCTTCTGTTAACTCAGTGGAGGTTTTAACTTTATCTCACTCATCGGGGCAGCTGATCGCTCGCTGACGGAGAACAGGCTGCAGATGTCTTCCTCATCTGTCCATCCCACCATTGCCATGTCCTCGTGAAAGAAACAGCGATGCTCCCTTTTCCCCAGGGCTGCCGCTAAGCGCTGTTCAGCTCAGCCATCGCTGTATGGGCCCCGTGTAACAGTGGCAAGTTCGCCTGGGTGCTGTAGGAGAGACCCAGGATGACATGGTCCCTGCAGGCTGGGAGACCAAGTGTGGTGGTGATTTCTCCCCCATGCTGGGCGGGGATGAGGTGCCCCCCGGGGGGGGAACACGGGGAGGCACAGAGGTCCCCAGTGAGCACACGGCGTGTCCCCAGTCATCACCCCGTAGCAGGACAGAGCAGCTAGGTTTCCCTCATGCGCCGCTGAGACTTCTCCGCATGGAGTGGCGTGTGCACGAGGGTGCGGAGAACACCGCTGTGGCTGGATCTTTGCACCCTCGCAATCACGCAGGAGCCGGCCACAGAACAGACCTAAAGAAGGCCAGGCCTGGGGGGAGCAGGAGGCTGGTGTCTGGGGGCACAGAGACACCGGGGGCATAGAGTTCCTGGTCTAGGTGAGGGGCCAGCGCCTGGCTGGAGGGGGAGTTTTCTATTTATCCGAGGTATAAATGGCCCCTTTGCTGCAGAGTCTGGGCACCTCGCCCTCTTTACTGTATTTATTACTGCAACCCCCTGGGGGCAGGGCAGGGCTGGGCTCTCATCCCTGGGGGATGGAGGACAGTTGAGGCACACGCACCTGGCCAAGGTTGCACAGGAAGGCTGTAAGGGAGCAGCGAGCCTGGGTCCCAGCCCAACTGCTGCGCCATCCTTCTCTTTTCAGCAGGGGTTTGAATGGCAGCTGTTGACCTGGTGCCCTGGGAATGGCAGGTCTCCCAGGCAGAAGGAAGCGGAAGGAGTGTGAGGAAGACGGCACTGGCAGGGCGAAGATGGTGAAGGAGGTAGATTGAAGGACATGAAATAACTTTGCAGGGATCTTGGCATGTGCAATATGGGGGGAAGCAATGGGGTGATGGTAGCTGGAGAGAGAGGCCCCCGAGGTGGCTGGTGAGAGCGAGGTCAGCTCGCTGGAGGCCCTGTGGTGCTCGCGGGGGGCAGACGGTTTCCTCTGTGCACGTGCGTTTCCCTTGTGCGCTCCTGGAAAGCAATTCCAGGTCAGGTCTGAGTGCAAGACCCACTGCTTTGAGACAGGCCTTCCACAGCAGCGACCAGCAACTGGGGTGCCTGGGGGAGCCAGGCTAGGAGCAGAGGGCAATGAGGTGAGACTGGAGAGTGGTGGCACTTCGGGCGTGCTCTGGGTGTTGTGCTTCAATCCCATGGGGAGCAGCGGCCTGGGCTAGCGAGGTTTGTTCTGCTCTCGACAGGTTCTTATCCCACCCTTGTCCCTGGGGTCTGAGTCGCCGCTCAGAAGAGCCTTACACGCCAGGGCTGACGTCTGTCCCAGGTGGTTCAGCCTCCCGTCCTGTCCCGGAGCTAAGGGGGTGTGCAGAAGGGCGAGCGCCTTGGAGATCATCACCGAGCCCTTGAGCTTGAGTCACTGCTCTGTGGGAAGCCGGCGTGGGGAGTGGAGGGGTCTGAGGTGCTGGCAGGAGCCGGCGTAGGGAGCGGACGGGTCTGACGCGCTGGGGGAGCTGGTGTAGGGAGCGGACGGGTCTGAGGCGCTGGCAGGAGCCGGCGTAGGGAGCGGACGGGTCTGAGGCGCTGGCAGGAGCCGGCGTAGGAAGTGGAGGGGTCTGAGGCCCTGGCAGGAGCCGGCATAGGAAGTGGAGGGGTCTGAGGCCCTGGCGGGAGCTGGTGTAGGGAGCAGAGGGGTCTGAGGCACTGGCGGGAGCTGGTGTAGGGAGCAGAGGGGTCTGAGGCGCTGGCGGGAGTTGGCGTGGGGAGCTGACGGGTCTGAGGCGCTGCGGGGAGCTGGCAGAGGGGTCTGAGGCGCTGGGGGGTGCCAGTGTGGGGAGCAGAGGGGTCTGAGGCACTGGCGGGAGCTGGTGTAGGGAGCGGACGGGTCTGAGGCCCTGGCAGGAGCCGGCGGAAGGAGCAGACACGCTGCAGAGCTCTGTGCTGTCGCCTCAGACCTGGGCCATCCCCTCCCGTGGCACAGGACATGCTGCCATTTCCTTGCCATGCAAGGGAACAGCGAGAGCCGAGCTGTGATTAATCCGCGCCTCAGAGGTGATGTCATCTCTCGCCATCTGATAGGGCCGGCGGAAACGCTGGCTCCCAGGCTGGCCGTGTTTCCAGCAGACAGCGCTGGCTCATGGCATGGCTGCGAGTGAGCATTGCCGGCTGCTTGGCAGCTGTGAGAGAAACTGGGGCCAAGGCCAAGCCCACGGAGCTGCTAATTTTAGCTGTGACTCTGATTTTCCGACCAGACAATCTCCGAATAGTGCCCTAGGGCCCTGGCCGGAGCCCTGCCGCCCCCAGCCCCGCACTGGCCAAGGGAGCTGGGCGCGCAGCTTTGGGGGTGCGGGGTGAGAACCGGCCTGTCCGAGGGGGAGTGGGGACTTGCCCAGGGATCCCCGGGGCAATGGCTGGGCTGGTGCCAGCGGTAATGGCGCCATCGAGGGCAGGCAGCTGTTTCGGTAGGAAATCCGAGACGGTCCCTGCCCCGATGACCCACGCAACCGTCAGGTACCAAGTGATCAGCGTGAGGGGGCAGGTGGCAAACGGGATAGGGGCTGGGGGAGCTTCCCCTGTGCCTGGCGCATGGGAACGCCCAGGCCACGGGCGCTGTCGTGTTTGTTTATTCCTTGTTAACGCTTGTGGGTATGTCCTGGGATGGCGGGGAGGGGGCTGAGGACAGGGAGGGCCTGTGGGGCCATGGACATAGGGGTGTGGCTGCTGGGAGAGGTGAGCATTTGGGGGGACGTGGAGGGTGCCAGTGGGGAGGGGCTGCTCTGTGATGGGGAGGGAGGGCCGTGTGCCGTGGGGGTGGGGGGTTGAGGCACAGGCAGTGGGTGTGAGGAGGGGCAGGACATGGGGGGCGGGTGCAGGGCAGCCACAGCCCCGGTGAGTGTTGTGGAACAGCTGCAATCTGGCACGGTTATTTCCCTCCCCAGAGCAGCTGGCTCACTCCCGGGGAGCCGGGGCGGACGTGCCTGCTGCAACACTCCCCGGGCACCTTGCCCCATTTCCTGTTCCCTCATTCACCTGCCCCGTGGGGCTGGCCAGGAGCTGATCTCTGCTCACACAACGTCTAGGGGTGCTGGAGGTGCAGCACCAGTGAAATACCAGCCGCGGCGGGGGGCTGCTGTCTTCCCTTGCTGAGCAACCCATGAACCCCACCCCAAGCCCCTCTATGTCCCCTTTCCCACAGCAATCCCACCACTCCCTCCGGGGGGTGTCCTGTGGGCCTCTGCCTTGGCGTGTCCCATGCGGATTCGGGGCAGAGCGCACGTTCTCTCTGCAGTGTACTGGACAGGCAGAGCACCACACACCTCTTGGGGGCTCGGGCAGCAGCCAGCCCCACACAGGCCCATCAATGGATGGTCGGGGACGCAACCCCATGCTCTGACTGGGAGTGGGCAACAGGGGATGGATCGCTTGCTGATTCCCTGTCCTGTTCACTCCCTCTGGGGCACCTGGCATTGGCCACTGTCGGCAGACAGGACACTGGGCTAGATGGACCCTTGGTCTGACCCAGCCTGGCCATTTGTTCTTACCCTAACGTTGTATAAAGCCGCTGTGGCCGGGGTGTGGCAGAGACGTGTTGGGGGGCTGCTGGGAAGGTGACGCCCCTCTGAGCTCCAGCACCGGTGGGTGCAGCAGGTTAGCAACATGCCTGTGATCTGCTGAAGCCACCTCTGCCCTAGAGCAGAAAGCCGTCGCAAACAGGCAGGGAGTGACTCCATCCTCAGCGAGGGACGCTCGGAGCCTGGGGCTGGCCTCTGATTTTGAGGAGGAGCATCTGGTGGTCTTCGGCACCCGCTGCAGCGGAAGAGTGAAAGCTCCAGGAGCCTGGGGGGCTGTGGAACGTCGATTTTGAAAGGACGGCGATGGTTTCCTTGTGAGAGGAACCCCCCTGAACTAGACAGCAGAGAGCGGCCTGGAGAATCTCCTGGACAGCCCCTAGCTCTTAACGCACGGCCATTTCCTGACCTAGTTGTTCAGCATTGTCCCTGCTTGTCTGGAGAGGAGATCGGTCCCTTCGGGGAGCTCAGCCTGCGTTTCAGCAAGATCCCAAACACGTTCTCTATTGTGCCTCTATGAACGGAGCCGCACCTAGTGCTTGCAGACGATAGGTCTACCCAGTGCTGGCCAGATCTCAGCCCAAATCCCACTGACGGCAGTGCGAATTCTGCAGGAGTTGAAGACTAAGAAAAACTGAGTAAGGACCTCAGGATTTGACCCTATGTCAATCATTTCAACTGGATGAGGGAAAAATCCCGAGCCCTTGGTTATTTTTAAAGGCTAGCTAGTTGTTTTAGGCATACTTAGTCCTGTCCTATGTCCAACAGGCTCACAGCAAAACAGATTTGCTTTGAAAAATGTTTATCTCATCCTAAACTATGTCTATATGTTCGTGCTTGGCCCTGCCTTTGCTTTCCAGCTATGCTGAGTTCATTCCAGATCTGTCTCTGCTAACATCCCAGAGGACTGGGCAGTGCGGACGTGTGCAGTGAGCTCAGGCCTGGGGGCTGGCGTCCCCCGATTTCTGTTGCTGATTCTGCTGTCGCCTTTGTGGTGTGTGGCCGAGGGCAAGTCACTTACCTTCTCGCTGCATTTCCCCACCTGGAAAATGGGTTTAACAGTATTTATGAACCCACCTCAAGGGCTGCTGTGCTGAAACGAAATCAGCTGCAGTTTGCAAAGTGCTTTGAAGGTACAAGATGCTTACTACTGACAAAGCGATGCCAGCCCGTGCACTAGGGGCAGTGCTGTGGGATCTGTGCAGAGGGTGGAGGACAGGTTATTGTTTTGCCTGTGATCATTCTTTGCAACCATGCGCTAATGCTACAGCGCCCCAGATGGAGAGCTCTGGACTTGGGAGCAGTGTCTTTGGGTGTTCATTGTGGCTCCTCCATCAGCCCCTGATTAAAGATGGTGCCTGGTGCACAGATCCCGAACGGGAATGGGCCTGAATGTGAAAGCAGAATGGTCTCCCTGCTGCAGAAGAGTCCCAGTGTCATCAGCCTTGTCTGCACTGGCTTCGTAAGATCCCCGTCACCACGGCCACAGCTTCGCCGGCGGGAGCCACAGCGTGAGCACTAATGCAGCCAAAGTGCTTGCGGCTGCGGGGGTTTAATCCGCTGTTCTCTAGGCCGCCAGTGAGCAAGGGCAGACAGCATGGTGATAACACTGCCAGTGGCTGCAGCAGTCCTGCGTTCACTAGTGCTCGGGTCATCACTCATCAGCTCTTGTGACGGTGGGGAGCAGCCTCGCGTAGAAACAGCTTTAGCTGTGGACATGTTCTCTGCACACAGACACCGAGTACCTGCTTGCCGTGCTGCAAACATTCAAAACAAGGGGTGACCTCTTCTCCGAGATCCATTCCATCAGGAGCGGTTCAGGTGGGAGGTCTGGAACGCCTGCCCTTCCCTTCTCCACGACCCCATCTGCTGTCAGAACCAGAGCCGTCCTGCCTTCAGAGAGTCGTACGTTCCACGGCCAGAAGAGACCATTGGATCATCTAGTCTGAAGTCCTGCATAACAGACCAAGAGCACCTTCAGTGCTTAGGAAACTTCAGCTGGTACCGAATGCTGCAGTGTGACTCCTCAGCAATGCCAGCACATCGAATCGTAGGACTGGAAGGGACCTCGAGAGTTCGTCTAGTCCAGTCCCCTGCACTCCTGGCAGGACTAAGTATTATCGAGACCATCCCTGACAGGTGTTTGTCCAACCTGCTCTTAAATATCTCCAGTGATGGAGATTCCACAACCTCCCTGGGCAATTTATTCCAGTGCTTAACCACTCTGACCGAAAGTTTTTCCTAATGTCCAACCTAAACCTCCCTTGCTTCAATTTTTAAGCCCATTGCTTCTTGTCCTGTCCTCAGAGGTTAAGGAGAACAATTTATCACCCTCTTTTATATCACAAACTTGTACCTATCCAAAGACTGTTATCATGTCCCCTCTCGGTCTTCTCTTCTCCAAACTAAACAAACCTATTTTTTTCCATCTTCCCTCATAGGTCATGTTTTCTAGACCTTTAATCATTTTTGTTGCTCTTTTCGCTTTTCTCCAATTTGTCCACATCTTTCCCAAAGTGTGGTGCCCATTTCTCCAGTTGAGGCCTTATCAATGCTGAGTAGAGCGGAAGAATTACTTCTCGTGTCTTGCTTACAACACTCCTGCTAATACAGCCCAGAATTATGTTCAGGTTTTTTGCAACAATGTTACACTGTTGACTCATATTTAGCTTGTGATCCACTATGACCCCCAGATCCTTTTCCGCAGTACTCCTTCCTAGGCAGTCATTTACCATGTTGTATGTGTGCAACTGATTGTTCCTTCCTAAGTCAAGTACTTTGCATTTGTCCCTATTGAATTTCAGCCTATTTACTTCAGATCATTTCTCCAGTTTGTTCAGATCATTTTGAATTTTA
The DNA here is from genome assembly GCF_013100865.1 of Trachemys scripta elegans. Taxonomy (NCBI): domain Eukaryota; kingdom Metazoa; phylum Chordata; order Testudines; family Emydidae; genus Trachemys; species Trachemys scripta. Next base: position 102,755,104 of record NC_048306.1, on the reverse strand, counting down.
ATCCTATCCTCCAAAGCACTTGCAACCCCTCCCAGCTTGGTATCGTCCACAAACTTCATAAGCGTACTCTCTGTCATTATCTAAATCATTGATGCAAATTTTGAATAGAATTGGATCCAGGATAGATCTCCGCAGGACCCCACTTGATAGGCCTTTCCTTCTTGAGTGTGAACCACTGATAACTACTCTCTGACTATGGTTTTCCAACCAGCTGTGCACCTTTCTTCTAGGACAGGGGTTCTCAAGCTGGGGGTCAGGATCCCTCAGGGGGTTGCGAGATTATTACATGGGGGGTCAGGAGCTGTCAGCCTCCACCCCAAACCCCGTTTTGCATCCAGCATTTATAATGGTGTTAAATAGGTACAAAAGTGTTTTTAATTTCTAAGGGGGGTGGTGGTGCACACAGAGGCTTGCTATGTGAAAGGGGTCACCGGTGCAAACCTTTGAGAACCACTGTTCTAGGAGGTTCATCTAGGCTACATTTCCCTAGTGTGTTTATGAGGCGGCCATGTGAGACAGTACCAAAAGCCTTATTAAAGTCGAGATATACCACATCTCTGCTTCCTCCCTATCCACAAGGCTTGTTACCCTGGCAAAGAAGGATATTAGGTTGATTTGACATGATTTGTTCTGGACAAATCCATGTTCATTGTACTTATTATCTTCTAGGTGCTTACAAATTGATTGATTGGTACCTGGAAAGATAATGAGGAAATAAAGTGAAGCTGTCTGGTCTATAATTCCCTGGGTTGTCCTCATTCCCTTTTTATAGATAGATACTATATTTGTCCTTTTCCAGTCCTCTGGGATCTCTCCTGTCCTCCACAAATTCTCAGAGATAATTGCTAATGGCTCTGAGATGTCTTTAGCCAGTTCCTTAAGTATTCCAGGATGTATTTTGTCAGACCCTGACAACTTCAAGGCATCTAACCTAAGTAATTCTTACCTTGTTCTTTCCCTGTTTTAGCTTCAGAACCCACCCTGTTTCCACTGATGTTCACTAGTTAGTCATCCAATCACTGCTAACCTTTCTGGTGAAAACTGAAACAAAAAAGGCATGTAACACTTTGCACATTGCTGTGTTTTCTGTTATTGTCTCCCCCCCCTTATTGAGTAATGGGCCTACCCTGACCTTGGTTGTCTTCTTGCTTCTCATGTATTTGTAAAATATTTTCCTCTTACCCTTTATGGTCCCTAACTAGTTTAATCTCATTTTGTGCCTTGGCCTTTCTAATTTTGTCCCTACATACTTGTGTTGTTTTTTTATATTCATCCTTTGTAATTTGACATCACACCTGTCCTCCACTCTCTCCTCCAGCTTCACACAGAAGAGCGAATCAAGTTCCTGGTCTCAGCCCTCATCTTCGAGGGGCCAATGTCCTAGGCCCTTGGTACTTCAAAGATCGACTAAAGTTCTGGGATGGAGACTATTCAGCAGCTCTGTTCCTCTGGCCCACTGGGGCTTTATACAGCACGGGCAAAACTTGTCTGTGTGCAGGACAGAGATCTTCCTCGGGCTGGTCCCAGGCTGTGGAAAGAACACCCCCAGGAACCAAGGACCACCCCAAGCTCTCCACCTTCCTTCCAATCGCTCCCCGGCTGCACACACTTCTGCCTGTGTCAGCGATTCGCTGCATGGATTAACACACGACTGAAAGGCGTCCAGATACTGCCGTGATACGTGTGGTGTAAACAGTGACACAGAACAGACGAGAGACCCTCCGCCAAGAATTCCTGCCGCCATCCCGTAACTTCCGGTTGAGCCAGAGCAGATCTTTTAGAAACTGACATCCAACCTCGATTTAAAGGTAAGGCCTCAAGGGCTGAAGAACCCAGGTAAATTGTGTTGCCTTTCAGGACTCGCCTCCGCCTGCAGGCATTTGTCTAAAGCGGCAGATCTCAGCTCTGTGGGGCAAGAATCAACATTGCGTCACAAGGGAGTACCCAGCAGGTCATGGCCCAACAAAGGATGAGTATTACTGTGTCGAAAGGTGGGTGGGTGGCCGAACCCTGTGACTCTACATCAGTCGGTCTGACCCTTCCTTCTGTTCAAAGGGTCTAAGGCGACTATACTCCTACTGCAGCAAACCCTCGTGCAAGAATGTCTGTGTGTAAGGAGCCCCGAATCCATGGCGGGGGATGGGGGAAGGGGCTTTAGATGTACATGGAATACTAGAGAAGGGAATAGCTGCTGAAGGGAAGCATTTTCCTCTCTGGGGTGTGTGCCTGTGTGTGTGTGTGTGTGTGTGTGTGTTTGTGTGCGTGTGTGCAAACAGCTTTCTCTACATCATTCGCTGGTGGATGGCATTGGAAACTCAGACATGTTCATTCACGTGGCAATAAGCTAAAGGGCTTGGATTCCATTCACGCGGCCGGGTACGCACAGAATCAGCCCAGGCCTTAATTAAGAGGAAACTCATTTTTTTAAGGGTTTGGGCGTCAGAACAAACGCAGACGCCCGGTGAAGAATGTAAGGGCTGCTCCGTTTCAGCCCCACGTAAGCAGTTTGGGAGTCTCAGCCTGGAAAGTATAATTAAGCATAACTCATCCAAACAGCTAGCGAGTTCTGCCTGAGCAAAGCCCCAGGAATGGACCCGCGAGCAGGCTTTGAACAAGAGTCTTTGTTTCAGTTGGTGTCATCCCAGAATCACCCAGCGCTCATGGCACGGTTCTCAGGGTGAGCAATCACTGGCGTGCTGCTTTGTGGCTGGGTCCTAAGTGGGCGTCATCTCCTCTCAAAGGCCGATGCTCTCTGAGCTGGGGTTTGGCCTGGCGTGGAGGCTAGAGCACTGGCCGTGAGCCTGCTGTCGTGGGCTGGCTTTAGTTGTCTTTGATCTGAGGTTGGGGGCACCCCCAGGTCAGACTGGACAGGTGGAGTGGTCCTCTCCCCGACGTCGTGCAGACGTGGCATCAGGAGGAGATGCCATGGACAGTCTGTAGCCTGCATGTGTCTGCAATTCCCCTGAGCACCCTGCCTGACAGGGCCAGGGACTCGTGGGCTGCTCCCCCTCAGGGGTGACGGGACCAGTGACCCCAAGATTCCAGGCAGCCTTGAGGGGGGATGTTGCTCCCCAATAGATCTCTGCCACGCCGGCTGCAGAGCGCTTTCCTCCATCCCCCTTTACTAGCTCAGTGACCCGGGGGTGAATCCTTGGCTGGACAGAGGCGCAGTGTTTGGCTCTGGGAATCATGTTCTCTGGGAAAGCAGCTGCCTCTCCCTCTGCGGCATATGGCTCAAAAACAATGTACTTGTGCTCTGTGACGCATCCCTTTGCAAGGTGTCATTGGCCCTGGGGAGGGGAAAAGCAGTCCGGTCACTTTCCTGAATGGGGGGAGCCGTCGTGGTGTGGAGGGGAAGCTCAGGGCTCACCCCTGCCTAGCGAAGCCTGTTTGTTATTCCAAGGTGTTTCCTGTGTCGGCGGAGCGGGAGTGTGAGGCTCAGATAATTGCAAGAGCCCATCTTGCAATTATGGAAAACAGGAAGAAGCCAGGAAAACACGAAAGCCTCGGAAATGCCTTTGCCAAAGAACCCACATTGGAGACTCTCCTCCTCCAGACATTGTTTGTATCAGCCCTTGAGTCACAGAGAGGGATGGGGACTCCCCCGCGGCCAGAGTGGGGGATAGAGCGCCAGGCCCCCAGTCCTGTGCTCAGGACACTAGCCCATGCAATTCTGTGCATTGGATGGGGCAGGGACGAAGGCATGTGATTTATTGCAGGACGGCAGAAGCACACTCCTTTATTGCATGGCTGTCCTGAGCACACGTGTGCGCGCCGGGGGCTCCGTGCCCTCGTGTGTGTCTGTGTCCCCCACATCCTTGCTCTGCACCAAGCCCAGCTGTTGCCTGTGAATAAAAAGCTCGGTATGTTGTGCAGTGACTGCGTGTGCCACGTCTCCTGCCGTGATTCTGGCCCTGCTGTTCTCCCGCGCTCGATCTTCCAGCCCCGGCTACAAACTCTCTGGTCTCTCTTGTACTTTCCAGTTTCTGCCGAGTTTGTCTCGTTCTTTCCCCTCATTCTGTTTTTCTAAATTTAAATTTAAATTATGGAGATATACCTATCTCATAGAACTGGAAGGGACCCCAAAGGGTCATCAAGTCCAGCCCCCTGCCTTCACTAGCAGGACCAAGTACTGATTTTTGCCCCAGATCCCTAAGTGGCCCCTCAAGGATTGAACTCACAACCCTGGGTTTAGCAGGCCAATGCTCAAACCACTGAGCTATCCCTCCCTTGGTCCCATTTCTCTTCCGGCGGCTCCCCCCCGTTCCGCCCCCTCCTGCCCGTTTATCTTGCAGTGTCTAGTTGTCTATCTGCGGAGCACATGTGCTACATGACCTGGGGCAGGGGATTGCGGTGTGGGAGGGGGTGCGGGCTCCGGGACGGAGTTAGGGTGCGGGACGGGGTTTTGACCTGGGGCAGGGGATTGGGGTGTGGGAGGGGGTGCGGGCTCCGGGACGGAGTTAGGGTGCGGGACGGGGTTCTGACCTGGGGCAGGGGATTGGGGTGTGGGAGGGGGTGCGGGCTCCAGGACGGAGTTAGGGTGCGGGACGGGGTTCTGACCTGGGGCAGGGGGTTCAGGGTGTGGGCTCCAGCTGGGCTGCGCTTACCTCAGGTGGCTCCCGGTCGGTGGTGCAGTGGGGCTAAGGCAGGTTCCCTGCTTGCCCCGGCTCCACGCCGCTCCTGGAAGTGGCCGACATGTCCGGCCCCTAGGCGGAGTTGCGGCCAGGCGGCTCTGCATGGTGTCTGCACCTGCAAGCACCGCCTCTGCAGCTACCATTGGCCATGTTTCCTGGCCAATGGGAGCTGTGGAGCTGGCACTGGGGGCCAGACATGCTGGCTGCTGCTGGGGAGCTGCGCGGTGCCAGGGCAGGCAGGGAGCCTGCCTTAGCCCCGCTGTGCTGCCGCTCGGACTTTTAACAGCCCGGTCAGCAGAGCTGCCAGGGTCTCTCTTCGACCGAGCGTTCCAGCTGAAAACGGGACGCTTGGCCACCCTACCATGGCTGTGCCTCTGCTACGCTCACGGATGGCAATGCAGTGCTGAGCCGGGCTAAGCACAAGCTTTATGGCTGCCTTCGGGTGCCAGCTGGAAGCGCCTCGTCCTTCTACCCCATCGCTCGTGTGCCCTGTACGGAGCCCAGCTGGCGGTGGGCTCGCGGGGAGAGCTTGCGGGATCAGGCCCGGGGATCACCCCGGGCTGCTGGTTCCATCAGTACGTGAAGCAGCACAGCCAAGCGCGCTGGCCTTGACCCCGACCGGGGCTCTGGCTGCAGCCTGCACTTTGTGGTTAGCTCCAAACCTGCCACTTAGCCAGCTCCTCGAAAGCCAAGAGGGGCCTGAGGCCCGGGCCACATACTGTACGGAGCCCCAAATAGCCCTGCCCTTCCAGACCCGCCCTGGGCCAGCCAGAGCTCTGTCCCTCACTCCCTGCCCGGCCAGGCAGAGCGGCTGTTCCTGGTACAGGGGGCGGGGGGCAGTCCCCAGAGGCTGTGGGGCCAGGTGTGTGCTGGGGACTCACCCCGGCTGCGGGGGCCAGAGGCAGAGCTGAGCAGGGGTTTGCTGGGGGTTGTTCTAGGCCCATGGAGCCGTGGGGAGAGTGTGATGGAGCCAGGCCGTGGGGCGAGATGGACCAGGGCTCACGTACTGCCTGGCTTTGGTGGGTCAGAGCGGGTCGCTCCCAAAGGCCTTGGCTCGCGGTCCGGCGCCCAGGAGCCGCCTGAGGGGCCCTGCTGCGGGGGGCTGGCCTAGACAAGCAGCGCGCCCTCGGCCCTGGCCGCTGCTGATGCTCGGTAAGTGACGAGCTGTTTCTCCTCCCACTGTCATGGGGGCCTGGGGCTGTCCCCCAGTGGGGCACAGGCTGTGTCAAAGCCGCTGGTGGGGAGGGGCAGCGCTGAGTGGGGGTTACAGCAGGGGGCAGGGAGGCAGCAGCCCTGGGCTCTGTTCCTTGCTGTATCCCTGGCTCCCTGTGTGACCTTGGGCATGACACTTAATTTCCCCGTGCCTCAGTGTCCCCATCTGAGAAGTGCAGCCCCCTCCCTCTGTACAGCAGCTGAGGTCAGCAGGGAAAGGCGCTGTCTAAGCAGCAGGAGACTCTGCTGATCATCAGCCTCGCTCCCCTCGTCCCAGGTTTGTAGGCACAGAAATGGTCAGTCTCAATGTAGGAGTGTGAGTCGTTCTGTGTCTCACTGGGGGCTTGTCTGTGATCCGTTGGGGAGGGGGAGCACTGCCCCGGGAGCGGACCTGGGATCTAGGCGACGTCTCTGCTGTTGTGACATCCAGCTCTCGGGGCTCGCTGCTCCCCTCCAGACAAAAGCATCAGGACTCACAAGGATTCAAATAACGGGTTACGTTCCAGCTCTTCAGACAAACGTTCCCTTCGGTTTGGGAACATCAGGGGAGAAATAGACCCAAGGTTTTTCTGTTCCAATGATTTCTCTAGCCTCTGACACTGCCCTGTTGCTGATTCATTGATTCAGACAGTTTAAATACTGGGAGGGGACATAGCACTGTGCTCACACAGCAGCACTGGGCTTTCTGCTGCTCAACATCTCCCTGGTACTGCAAGAGCTGAGCAGCAAGACACAGGGCTGGTAAGTTACTTTTTCATTGACTGTGTTGAGAGCGCTCGCTCCAGGCTCAGTGTGGGGACAGGGCTGAGGGACAGCAGTGTGTTCGTCCAGCCTTCGAGTTCTCTTAGCAGCACCGAGGGTTTGTTCTTATCCAGCAAACCAATTCTAGAGAATTCTTGGGAGAGCAGAAATATTTAGGTAAGAGGAGTAAAACTCAAAGCATGATAAATAATAATCCATAAAGAATGGGTGAAAAGAAAAAGTAAAGTAAAAGTTTCAGATGGGTTGATTGTTAAAGGGGTGGGTGGGTGTGTGTGTGTGTGTGTGTGTGTGTGTGTGTGTCCTGACCAAGACAAAGGAATATAATGAATAGAATAGTTTTCAGCTGGTTTTAATTAACTGGTGGTTGAATCTTTCAAGTTCACTTTAAAGGGTGTGACATGAAGAGACTGTTTGATGTGCAGAGTGCTCAGTTAAGTTTATAAGCTGCTTGATGTAAACAAAATTGTTCTCAGATGCAAACTATTTCCATCTGTAAACCAAAAAAATGTGATGGCTTTTTAGGGATTTTTTCCCTCTTGCAAGCAAATATTTTCCCTGGCAGCAATACAGCGAGTCCAGTTAGCGAGTCCTCCCAGCTCCAGGCTGGGATGCTCACCCAGCACTTAGGCAGGTAAAGGGGGGGTCAGTTTGAGTTACTGGAGTCAGGGGTCAGAGCTCCTGGGAAGCTGCCAAGGGCTGGCAATTGAGTCCTGGGCAGCAGGAG